>NC_135238.1:2391739-2691739 GCF_051348905.1 Ranitomeya variabilis
AATAAAAACAGCCAACATGTTAAAGCTTTGGTAGATACAAGGGTGGAGGCCAGTTTCATTTATGTAAATCCAAAACCGTTCAGTGGGCGCAAGGTTATAATTACAGAATTTATTAGAGAGCCGTGTGCTTGTGCCTACTACGACTGAATGGAACAATCCTGTAGTGTGGGGAAGGTTGTGGGAAGATTTCTGGCTAATTGTACAAAGAATTAAAGTGACTGTGTTTAATGTTGATGCTAATTGTGCTTCAGGTACTCTGGAAAGACTTTTCAACTCAGTAGCAGATGAACATTCCAAAATATCAGTCGCTGAATCCAGTTCAAAGACTGACACCACTGAGGGACGGCTCGGACTGACTCAGTGGGCACACCAGAAACGTGGACACCTGGGAGAAAAAGCTACTTAGCCATGGGCACAGACCAGAGGCGTGCCCATCAGGATAGATTTGCTAAAGGATTTGGATTCTCACATCCTATCAATGATGGTGTAAAAATCTGGGGGACAAAGGTCCTCCAGAACCTGCAGAAGTAATTGCTCGTGGTGCAAATAATGTGCTGATAGTTATGAAGCTCGGGCAAGACAAGTGGGAACTCGTCTCAACAGACAAGTGTTATCTCAGAGAATAATATATATTTTCCCTTTAGATCAAAATCTGGAAATGGTGCATCGTTACAGCCGAGTGCATGGTCCTTTCAAGTTCGGTCACCACTCAAGAGATCTTCAGAAAGAAACCCGAGAATCCAACCATGGAAAGTGGAGCTTAATGAAGACCAAACCGAATCTATGGATTTACTTGGCTCAGCTGATGAACACTAGCCATTCTTATATGACAAAGACTACTGCTACCAATATATTAGAAACGTGTCTGGTGGCAGTACGGACCCCTTTACAGTTATGGACAAAGCTGATGGGGGTATTCACTCAAGATGAAGACATAGAAGAAGATGGGACTTAAAACTTCACATATAATAGTACTCTTGCTATAATTTGTGCATGCATTGCTTTGTGCTGTTGTATACAGTGCACACTTCCATTATTATCCTTATGCCAATCATCCACTAAAGCCGTCCCCTGAGGATACGGTACCTTGTCCTAAATAATGGTTGGCTCAAAATAGCCAAGGGTGGAATGTAATGTGAGTATAAAAATGGCTATTCTGAGTCCATATTGAAATATAGAGAATGCATTTAGGCCATTACAGAGCAGCATTTCTTGTCCTACATTACAGACAGACAATGCTCATTGGGACACAATCTTTTAGGGTATGTGCACACGTCCGGATTTCTTGCAGAAATTTCCTGAAGAAAACCGGAAATTTTCTGCAAGAAATCCGCATTTTTTTTGCGTTTTTTTTGCGTTTTTTTTAGCATTCTGCAAGCGTAATTAGCTTGCAGAATGCTAAAGTTTTCCAAGCGATCTGTAGCATCACTTGGAAAACTGACTGACAGGTTGGTCACACTTGTCAAACATAGTGTTTGACAAGTGTAACCAACTTGTTACTATAGATGCAGCTTATGCAGCATCTATAGTAAAAGATAGAATGTTTAAAAATAATAAAAAATAAAAAATGGTTATACTCACCCTCTGCAGACAGCTGATCTCCTCAGCGGCGTCCGTTCCTATAGATGCCGGTGTGGTTCAGGACCTTCGATGACGTTGCAGCTTGTGATTGGTCGCTTGAGTCACATGAGCGGTCACGCAACCAATCACAAGACAGCGACGTCATCACAGGTCCTGAACCACACCGGCATCTATAGGAACCGAAGAGAGAGCATGCACCGGAGAGGCGGGAACACTTCGGGGGCCATCAGAGGGTGAGTATAGGACTATTTTTTATTTTAATTCTTTTTTTTACCAATTATATGGTGCCCAGTCCGTGGAGGAGAGTCTCCTCTCCTCCACCCTGGGTACCAACCGCACATAATCTGCTTACTTCCCGCATGGTGGGCACAGCCCCGTGCGGGAAGTAAGCAGATCAATGCACTCCTAGGTGTGCGGAATCCCCGCAATTCCGCATTTTTAATGAACATGTTGCTTTTTTTTCCGCGATGCGATTTTTTCGCGGAAAAAAAATGCAACATTTGCACAAAAAATGCGGAATACCCTGTAAATAATAGGAGGCATATGTTAGCGTTTTTTTTCGCATTTTTATCACGTTTTTATAGCGAAAAAACGCGAAAAAAACACGAAAAATCCTCAATGTGTGCACATGGCCTAAGGTTTATTTAACCTCTGTCTGTGGTAGTTTTATCTAACCCTTGTGGGCTTTTATGGATCTATGGGTTTATGGCCCATTGTCTGATGTATGACTGATATCTCGGTCTCATCCTATCTTGAAAGCTGGCCACTTGAAGGGCAGGGTGACACCAAATGAAGCATAGCGCACATCACTATATAAGGCCAGAGAAACATGACTAAGACAGAAGCATAAGCTGGTGTAACTGTACTTACACGTGTACAGTGTTGTGATACCTGCATAATTGGGGACGCCCGTGCAGTGTTGTGAGTTTTCCAGGGGGGTTCTCTGTCTTGGTGTTGCTTCTCTGATTTTCCAGACGGATAATGTTTAAAAGCCCCTTGGTGATGGATGATGTGAGTATATGTACTTAATCATTATATGAATTTAATCCTTATATGTACTTTGTATCATAAAATATACTAATGTTTATGCGATCATACTATCCAATCATATTATTCCTTTAATTTTGTATTTTGAAATAAAATTGCGTTATATCGCAAGTAGTAGCCTTCTTTAAAGCCGTATCCGAACCTTAGTGTTAAAAACTTGGCAATACAGGGACTCACCCGTAAAACGCCCGCTCCGGCTCATTTGCAGCATCTTGTAGAAATCTCCCAGGGCTTTTATTTCACTGGCCGCCTGTAATGGGCAAAGGGGCAGTAGTCAGAGACCCCCGGGAGGAGTAGTCAGTGATGGCAGTGTGCAAGGCCGGGGACACACTCACCTTGGTGTCTGCCAGGCGGGCGGTAACGGCCGGGTCACACAGAACCTCTGCAATAACAACACAGTCAGTCACCAGAGGAGGGGGTGCACCGCTAATTACAGAGCAGGCCGGGGGTACCCACAGCAGTAAAGATGAGTGGTACAGCACTACTCAGAGTGCCGTGGCCCCCCGCACACCTGTCAGCGAGTGCTTGTGTCCGGACGAGCCCCCCGCGTACCTGTCAGCGAGTGCTTGTGTCCGGACGAGCCCCCCGCGTACCTGTCAGCGAGTGCTTGTGTCCGGACGAGCCCCCCGCGTACCTGTCAGCGAGTGCTTGTGTCCGGACGAGCCCCCCGCGTACCTGTCAGCGAGTGCTTGTGTCCGGACGAGCCCCCCGCGTACCTGTCAGCGAGTGCTGTGTCCGGACGAGCCCCCCGCGTACCTGTCAGCGAGTGCTTGTGTCCAGACGAGCCCCCCGCGTACCTGTCAGCGAGTGCTGTGTCCGGACGAGCCCCCCGCGTACCTGTCAGCGAGTGCTTGTGTCCAGACGAGCTGTGCACCTGGAGGAATTTCCCACGATTTTCCAGAATCATCTTTAAATCCTGTTTCACGGCTCGAAGGAAAAGAAACTCACAGAACTGTTCACGGACGAATCCAGGAGACGCCACGAGGACGACCTTCACCACTACGGAGAGATGGTCAGAGAGGCGGAGCGCGGGGCACAGAGGCGGAGCGACACATGGAGCCGCAAAAAAAAAAACCCAAACACTCACCCTCAAAGTTGATGTGACGGATGATTCCCTGCATGACTTGTTCATAGAACTTCTCCAGAGCCTGAGAAAGAAGAAAAGACTGAGAGCGAGCCGCAGACGGGAGGGGAGCAGAGCGAGCCGCAGACGGGAGGGGAGCAGAGCGAGCCGCAGACGGGAGGGGAGCAGAGCGAGCCGCAGACGGGAGGGGAGCAGAGCGAGCCGCAGACGGGAGGGGAGCAGAGCGAGCCGCAGACGGGAGGGGAGCAGAGCGAGCCGCAGACGGGAGGGGAGCAGAGCGAGCCGCAGACGGGAGGGGAGCAGAGCGAGCCGCAGACGGGAGGGGAGCAGAGCGAGCCGCAGACGGGAGGGGAGCAGAGCGAGCCGCAGACGGGAGGGGAGCAGAGCGAGCCGCAGACGGGAGGGGAGCAGAGCGAGCCGCAGACGGGAGGGGAGCAGAGCGAGCCGCAGACGGGAGGGGAGCAGAGCGAGCCGCAGACGGGAGGGGAGCAGAGCGAGCCGCAGACGGGAGGGGAGCAGAGCGAGCCGCAGACGGGAGGGGAGCAGAGCGAGCCGCAGACGGGAGGGGAGCAGAGCGAGCCGCAGACGGGAGGGGAGCAGAGCGAGCCGCAGACGGGAGGGGGAGCAGAGCGAGCCGCAGACGGGAGGGGAGCAGAGCGAGCCGCAGACGGGAGGGGAGCAGAGCGAGCCGCAGACGGGAGGGGAGCAGAGCGAGCCGCAGACGGGAGGGGAGCAGAGCGAGCCGCAGACGGGAGGGGAGGGAGGGAGGGAGGGGAGCAGAGCGAGCCGCAGACGGCCGGGGAGGGAGGGAGGGGAGCAGAGCGAGCCGCAGACGGCCGGGAGGGAGGGAGGGGAGCAGAGAGAGCCGCAGACGGCCGGGGAGGGAGGGAAGGGAGCAGAGAGAGCCGCAGACGGCCGGGGAGGGAGGGAGGGAGGGAGGGGAGCAGAGCGAGCCGCAGACGGCCGGGGAGGGAGGGAGGGAGGGGAGCAGAGCGAGCCGCAGACGGCCGGGGAGGGAGGGAGGGAGGGGAGCAGAGCGAGCCGCAGACGGCCGGGGAGGGAGGGAGGGAGGGGAGCAGAGCGAGCCGCAGACGGCCGGGGAGGGAGGGAGGGGAGCAGAGCGAGCCGCAGACGGCCGGGGAGGGAGGGAGGGAGGGGAGCAGAGCGAGCCGCAGACGGCCGGGGAGGGAGGGAGGGGAGCAGAGCGAGCCGCAGACGGCCGGGGAGGGAGGGAGGGGAGCAGAGCGAGCCGCAGACGGCCGGGGAGGGAGGGAGGGGAGCAAAGCGAGCCGCAGACGGCCGGGGAGGGAGGGAGGGGAGCAGAGCGAGCCGCAGACGGCCGGGGAGGGAGGGAGGGGAGCAGAGCGAGCCGCAGACGGCCGCGAGGGACTGGGGAGGTTTAGCAGAGTGAGCCGCAGACGGCTGAGAGAGGGAAGGGAGCTGGGCGAACCGGGAAGAGAGCGAGCCGCAGATGGCCGGGAGGGGGACCAGAGCGAGCCGCAGATGACCAGGAGGTGGGGGGTCAGAGGTAGCCGACAACCGGAGGTGACACACAGACAGTCGTGAGGAAGGGTGGAGATGAACCTTCTCATGTTGCGAGCAGTTTCCGCGCCTCTTTCGTGGAATGCTGGTCTCAATCTTGGCGCGGAGCAGTGTCATACTAGATGTGACCAGACAGATGTGTGCGAGACCGTCCTGCATGATGACTGCGGCCACATCGGCATTAAACGCGGGGTCACAGGCCTGCTCTGTGGGGAGAAGGCGGTGGTCACTCGTGTACAGGGTCAGGGACCCGGCCCTCGCCCCCTCTCACCTATCCTCTCCAGCACGATGCTGTCCCACTGCTTCTTGGCCAGGGTGAACTTGCGGTTTGGCTCCAGCTCGATAGTGTGATAGGCTCCCATCTAGGCACACAGGCGAGAATGAGGCCCCGGGCCCCACAGACGGGGCCACACACACAGGGCCACCTCCTACCTTCACATACTGGTTCTCCTGGATGTTGATGCCCTTCACCCGCAGCTGGCACGCCTGGGAGTCAAAGTCAATGTTCTGCACACAGATGGTGAGGGTGGTCCGCACACGGTTGCTGCCCACGCTGCCCGTCGAGGACTCTGTTGTCACCTTCCTATAAAAGAGATCTTACAAGGTCACAGCGGCCATTGCAACAGCACTCCCGAAAAACTGTCAATCAACATAGGGAGCACCCCCAAGTCAAAGGGTCAGCGCGCCCGCCAGAGACGCCCCCAAGTCAGAGAGGGTCGGCGCACCCGCCAGAGACGCCCCCAAGTCAGAGAGGGTCGGCGCACCCGTCAGACGCCCCCAAGTCAGAGAGTCGGCGCACCCGCCAGAGACGCCCCCAAGTCAGAGGGTCAGTGCGCCTGCCAGAGACGCCCCCAAGTCAGAGAGGGTCGGCGCACCCGTCAGACGCCCCCAAGTCAGAGAGTCGGCGCACCCGCCAGAGACGTCCCCAAGTCAGAGGGTCAGTGCGCCTGCCAGAGACGCCCCCAAGTCAGAGAGGGTCGGCACACCCGTCAGACGCCCCCAAGTCAGAGGGTCGGCGCACCCGTCAGAGACGCCCCCAAGTCAGAGGGTCCATGCGACCCCAAGATTGATGAGCAGCAAAACCAGCCTGTCCTCACCTGATAGTGGACGCCCGCAGACTGTCACCCGCCTGCAGTAGGTTGTACGTGTGCCACATGTCCTCCGCCTCCTCTGGGACCAAGGTCACCTGACTGATGAGAGGGAAGTAAGAGGAGCCGCACTGCCCCACCGCACACACAGGAGAGGAGCCGCACTGCCCCACCGCACACACAGAAGAGGAGCCGCACTGCCCCACCGCACACAGGAGAAGAGGAGCCGCACTGCCCCACCGCACACACAGAAGAGGAGCCGCACTGCCCCACCGCACACACAGGAGAAGAGGAGCCGCACTGCCCCACCGCACACACAGGAGAAGAGGAGCCGCACTGCCCCACCGCACACACAGGAGAAGAGGAGCCGCACTGCCCCACCGCACACACAGGAGGAGAGGAGCAGCACTGCCCCACCGCACACACAGGAGGAGAGGAGCAGCACTGCCCCACCGCACACAGGAGGAGAGGAGCCGCACTGCCCCACCACACACAGGAGAGGGGCCGCACTGCCCCACCGCACACACAGGAGAGGAGCCGCACTGCCCCACCGCACACACAGGAGAGGAGCCGCACTGCCCCACCACACACACAGGAGAAGAGGAGCCGCACTGCCCCACCACACACAGGAGAGGAGCTGTACCCAGCATTGTCTTTCTCGATGTCTTTACTGACGAGCTTCATATCCTTCTCAGCAGCAGATGTTCGCCACGGACAGCGGAAGTTACAGTGTCCAGGTAACTGAAGTCACAGATCCGCCATCTTTCTGCCAGAAGTCACAGATGAATTGGTTAGGGCGGAGCTAATGGGATGTGGGGCGGAGCTAATGGGATGTGGGGCGGAGCTACTGTGTTGCGGGGCGGAGTCTGCGATATTTTTATGGCGCTATAGGATAATTAGAGATCAGTGACGATAGTCACCAAGGTCACTGTGAGCGGCGGGCTGACTGGCGGCTGCTTCTTCCGGTCACGTGACGTGCTGGCGGCAGTAAGCGGGCGGGAGAGGCGAAAAAATCCAAGTCGGCTAAAGGACCTCTGCTGACGTCATGTCCATGTGACCGGAAGGGGCGGCGCTTCTTCCTCCATAGAGCAGACAGACAGACAGGAAGCTGTGGATGTCATGGCGGGATTTCGTGCAGAATGTGGGGTATTTTGGGGTCATTCTCCATAGTCACAAATCAGGTGAGTGGGAGTCTGTCTGGGGGGAAAGAGGAGATGCTGCCTGCACGGGGCTGCATGTGCATGCTGGGCGGGGAGTGAGCCTGCCTGCGGAAGGGGGTGATGCTTGCGTGCTTGGGGTCTGCCTGAGGAAGGGTCCCGTGCCGCCCGCTCCGGTCCCGTGCTGCCCGCTCCGGTCCCGTGCCGCCCGCTCCGGTCCCGCGCCGCCCGCTCCGGTCCCGAGCCGCCCGCCCCAATGCGGTCTGGTCCGATGGGCGTCGCGGTCCGGTCTCGCGCCTCCCATCTTCTTACGATGACGTCCTCTTCTTGTCTTCACGCTGCGGTGCGCAGGCTCCGGGAAAGGTCAGAGAGGCCTGGGGCCGGCACACTGCAGTACTTTGTGCTGGAGCCGCAGCGTGAAGAGGACGTCATCCGATGAAGATAGGAGGCACCGGACCGCGACGCCCATCGGACCGGACCGCCCCTGGGTGAGTATAATCTAACCTCTTTTTCTCCTCTTTCAGGATACATCGGGGGCTTCTCTACAGCATTACAGAATGCATTAGGGTATGTGCACACGTCAGGATTTCTTGCAGAAATTTCCTGAAGAAAAACGGAAATTTTCTGCAAGAAATCCGCATTTTTTTTTTTTGCAGTTTTTTTCACCTTTTTTTAGCATTCTGCAAGCGTAATTAGCTTGCAGAATGCTAGCGTTTTCCAAGCGACCTGTAGCATCGCTTGGAAAACTGATTGACAGGTTGGTCACACTTGTCAAACATACTGTATGACAAGTGTGACCATCTTTTTACTATAGATGGTTCCTCCTCCTCTCACCTTCCCCTTACTGTTGGGGTTCCTCAAGGATCAGTCCTAGGCCCCCTCCTCTTCTCTTTGTATACTGCCCCTATTGGACAAACAATCAGATTTAGTTTCCAGTACCATCTCTATGCTGACGACACCCAATTATATACCTCTTCTCCTGTTATCACGCCGACCTTTTTAGAAAACACCAGTGATTGTCTTACCGCTGTCTCTAACATCATATCCTCCCTCTATCTGAAACTGAACCTGTCAAAAACTGAACTCCTCGTGTTCTCTCCCTCTACAAACCTACCTTTGCCCGACATTGCCATCTCCATGTGCGGTTCCACCATTACTCCAAAGCAACATGCCCGCTGCCTTGGGGTCATCCTTGATTCCGAGCTTTCATTCACCCCCCACATCCGATCACTGGCTCGCTCTTCTTATCTGCATCTCAAAAACATTTCCAGAATTCGCCCTTTTCTTACTTTCGACTCTGCAAAAACTCTTACTGTCTCACTTATTCATTCTCGTCTGGACTATTGTAACTCTCTACTAGTTGGCCTACCTTTTACCAGACTCTCCCCGCTCCAATCTGTCCTGAATGCTGCTGCCAGGATCATATTCCTCACCAACCGTTACACCGATGCCTCTACCTTGTGCCAGTCATTACACTGGCTACCCATCCAATCCAGAATCCAGTACAAAACTACTACCCTCATCCACAAAGCACTCCATGGCTCAGCACCACCCTACATCTCCTCTCTGGTCTCAGTCTACCACCCTACCCGTGCCCTCCGCTCCGCTAATGACCTCAGGTTAGCATCCTCAATAATCAGAACCTCCCACTCCCGTCTCCAAGACTTTACACGTGCGGCGCCGATTCTTTGGAATGCACTACCTAGGTTAATACGATTAATCCCCAATCCCCACAGTTTTAAGCGTGCACTAAAAACTCATTTGTTCAGATTGGCCTACCGCCTCAACGCATTAACCTAACTATCCCTGTGTGGCCTATTAATAAAAAACAACAACATAATCACGTTCCTCCATCATGTTCTCATACACTTTATGCAGTCAATAGCCTCTGTGTCTGTACTGCTACATACTTAGGCTGTTAACTGGTTCATGCAGCTTTACATGAACACCCGAGCCTTACACTATGGCTGGTCCAAATAACTAAAGCAATTGTTACCATCCACCTCTTGTGTCTCCCCTTTTCCTCATAGATTGTAAGCTTGCGAGCAGCAGGGCCCTCATTCCTCCTGGTATCTGTTTTGAACTGTGATTTCTGTTATGCTGTAATGTCTGTTGTCTGTATAAGTCCCCTCTATAAGTTGTAAAGCGCTGCGGAATATGTTGGCGCTATATAAATAAAATTATTATTATTATTAAATTATTATTATTATAGATGCAGCTTATGCAGCGTCTATAGTAAAAGATAGAATGTTTAAAAATAATAAAAAAAATTAAAAAAATGCTTATACTCACCTGCAGACAGCCGATCTCCTCAGCGGCGTCCGTTCCTATAGATGGTGTGTGTGTGTGTGTGTGTGTGTGTGTGTGTGTGTGTGTGTCCTTCGATGACGTTGCAGTCACGTGACCAATCACAAGACCGCGACGTCATCGCAGGTCCTTCACACACACCATCAATAGGAACGGCAGTGTGCACTGCTGAGAGGCGGGAAGACTCCAGGGGCCATCAGAAGGTGAGTACATCACGATTTTTTATTTAAATTTTTTTTTTACCAATTATATGGTGCCCAGTCCGTGGAGGACAGTCTCCTCTCCTCCACCCTGGGTACCAACCACACATGATCTGCTTACTTCCCGCATGGTGGGCACAGCCCCGTGCGGAGAGTAAGCAGATCAATGGACCCCTAGGTGTGCAGAATCCCCGCAATTCCACATTTTAATGAACATGTTGCTTTTTTTTCCGCGATGCGATTTTTTTCACGGAAAAAAATGCAACATTTGCACAAGAAATGCGGAATACACTGAAAATAATGGGAGGCATATGTAAGCCTTTTTTCACGTTTTTATAGCAAAAAAACGCGAAAAATACTGAACGTGTGCACATGGCCTTACAGAATGCTGTAGATAAGCCCCTGATGCTGGTGGGCATAGCTCACCCTCGATTTTGGGGGTGACAGGTTCCCTTTTTAAGCACCACAATACAATTTTTACAGCTAAAGCACAGGGACTTTGGTACAAAATGTGTTTTGCTCTTTTGTCATTAATCTGTCTTTAATGTTTAAATTATTGTTTTGATTTCTAAAACTCTTTATTATTTGTATGTATGCATCTATTTACGGTATATATTTCTCTTTTATTTCTAACTATTTGACTTGTAATAAACTTGTTTGACAGCGATGAGTTGAGTTTTCCTTTTGGCAGACGCGGTACTGTATAAGGTGCGCGTCTCTGACTGGGGAGCACCTAGATAGAGCAGCACAGAAAGGTTGTCAGTGCCAGCCTCCCCCTTTGTGAGGCACTAATTAGAAGGCCCCCAGCCGGCCAGTGGTCACTGGAGGGGAGGGGTCCTGCGGCCACTCCTACAGGGGTTAAATCCAGGTGTCCGGCCGGGAACTTCCTCTTTTCCTCCCGGCGGTGGCCGGGTGCGCCGGTGTGCGCCTGTAATCCCAGCAACTAGGGAGGCTTAGTCTGGTTTGCTCCCCCTCCTGGCCGCTCCGGCGGATCTCCCAGTGGCGCGGGGGGGCAGGCGGTCTGCCCGCTTGCCCCGTGCCCCGGAGCGGCTCCAGGTTGGGGAGGGGGCGGCCTCGCAGCAGCCGGCGTCTTCCTGCTCCCTCCTCGTGCTCGGTCCGGCGCCCGGAGAAAGCTCCGCCCACCCACTTCCTGTCACCGCATCATAGCGCTGGAAACAGCGCTGGCCAGACCTCGGTTGCCTTCCCTGCGGGCACATATATGTCGCCCGCAGGGGGTAACCTGGAGGCTGGCGCTAACGCCACACGGTCCCCAGAGCGCGCTGATCGGTCAAACAAGACCGATCAGCGCGCGGATTTCTCACCAGGCCTGACCTCCAGCATACCCCCGGCAGGCGCAGCACTGATGCCTGCTCGGGGGTATCAGGGGTCAGGCCGTAGAGGTCACAGGGCAGCTCATGAGCGCATTGTTCGGTCCAATAGGACCGAGCAAGCCGCTCAACAGCTGCACACCGGAAATCACTGCGAAATATCAGTAAACGCACCAAACACGAACACATTCACACACACACCCCCCCCCCCCCCCACTGCCCAAATTCCTAATAAAAATTTCCCGCTGCCCCGCCAAACTCCAGATATGGGGCTGAATACGGCTACCTCCTTACCCCCCCCCCCCCTCTAAACAGCACTACGGGACCGTTTACCGCCAATATTCCCTCTAGTAATAATGTTAGAATCCCCCCACTACACCGCTGACCAACGGCGGACGAAGGCGTAGATGCCAAACGTCCTCCCAATCCTCCTCGGATAACTCCCGTCGCCATGCGCGCTACCCCTCTAAATGCCCCTCCCGTCACCGACGCAGACTCAGCTCCCATAGGAGCCGCCGCAGATCGCAGGCCTCAGGATCGCTGTTATCAGCAACATCCGAGGGGTCCGACGTATCGCAGAGCCCGGATAGAAGTTATAGGGCACACGACAAAACTTAAAAAATCAAGGGAACCCTCTAGGGCTTTCAGCCGGGGAGAACAATCCCCAGCGGCTTCCAGTCTCAACGACAACCACGCAGTCGCCGAAAACAGAGCCATTAATCCGCCACGATGTGGTTGTAATCGGGCTCCAATGCACGATACTCAGTGCCTCGGCCAGCACATCGGACAGTCCCTCGCTGTAGCGGGAGCCAGAGTTTCCCCATCCTGCGACATCACCCCGTCAACATCTGCGGGGGTTCCTCCAGGATCGGTGTACACTCGTCCAGAGTCACACAGCGGTGAGTGTTCCAAGGGTGGCAAGGAATGGAGCTAACCTCAGCGGTTAAGGAGTTAATCCTACAACTATCATTCTAGTGAAAAAGTGGTGAACAATACAGCACCACAGTCCGCTAATCTACACAAAGACGCCTTCTGCGGGATCAGCCCGCTAGGCGCCCATATAGATCAGGAAACTAGACAGAAAATCTGGAGTAACGAGTACATTGACATATGGTCGCTGATATCAGCAGACCAACAAACGGTGGATAAAGTAAGAATTTCGATAGGGGGAGATCAAAAATGGTATCATGATATATAGTTCATAAAAGTCGCACAGCGGTTCAGCCTGGCGGCGGTATGACGAGGAGTTCCACAGGTGTCTGGCCCTACAGCCCGATCTAGGCTGTGGGGGTTAAAGCAACAGCGTGTGGTTGTGACTGATGCTGTCCCAGAAACGGCCCCCCCCTTTTCATCCACGACCACTAGTTACCCCACAGCCGCAGGTCAGAACTCGGTGTCGTGCGAAAACCCGGGGCCTGCTGGCTATTTAACGAGGGAAACTGCCGTTTCCACGCGTTATGCAAATTCAGAAATGATTGCTCCGCTGGCGGGGGGGCACCCAGCGTCAAGGTGCACTCGTCAGCCATACAAAGCGCCTACACGGCAGAACCCCAGTGAGCGTAACCGCGATGGCCCCCTGGCTAAAGCTCTACCCCAAGAAGAAAGCGGCTCAGCAGCTGCAGGTGGGATTCTCCGACGGGTTTTTATTCTCTTTAGGCTAACAAGAATGCCAACCCTATCCAATAACCAAAAAACGGCTCGCGAATTTCCCCAAATTCTTAAGACAAAAAATTGAAAAGGAGGTAGAACTGGGTAGAATAGCAGGCCCCTTAAAGTCGCTCCCCTTCAAAAACATGAAAATATCACCGCTAGGCAATAGAATCGGCATTCCATTTACTACCCGTGCACCCCGAATGTTTCCACCTTCTGAGCTGCAAAGTGGACCAACATTACTACTTCGACAGGTGCCTTTCGATGGGATGTTCCATCTCATGTCACTATTTTGAGCTATTCAGCACCTTCCTAGATTGGGTAGTTCGGTAAGAGACGGGCAGTACATCCCTAATTCACTACCTCGACGATTTCCTGTTCGTCGGCCCCAGAAATTCTAATCTCTGCTCCGATTTACTAGAAAAATTCAAAGCTATCTCACACAAATTCGGCGTGCCATTGTCACCGGAAAAAATGGAGGGACCATGTAATGTATTGCCCCTTTTTTGGGCATCGAAATAGATACCAATTCGATGGTTTTCCGCTTACCAAAGGTTAAAATACTAAAAACCCAGCAAATGTTGAAAGGCTTTGGCGAAATTAACAAGGTAACCCTCCAGCAAATGCAGGCATTATTGGGCCTACTGACGTTCGCCTGACGAGTAATGCCGGTTGGCAGAGCATTCTCGCACAGACTTTCTTTGGCAACAAAAGGTGCTTCGCAGCCCGGCCATAGAATTAGGCTCACTCGTTCGCTAAAAGCCGATCTGCTAGTATGGCAGACGTTCCTACAATCGTATAATGGTCACACGTGCATCATGGCTAGAGAGATAGCAAGGAAGTAGGGCCGTCAATAGGGTGGAACAAAACAGAGGGTCTTGCAGCAATCTACAAAAACCAATTTTGCAAATCTGGTTGGCCAGAGAGATGGACGACAACAAAGTGGAGGCAAGATCCAGCCCTATGGGAATTGTTGGCGGTTGTAACGGCATTGGAGTTATGGGCCGATCAGTTGAGAAACACGAACATTCGTTTCCAAACAAAAATGCGAAAACAGCGAAGAGTTTAAATCACGTCTTCTTCATCCCTGCCCATACTCGCTCTCTTGCGCCGTTTAGCGCTGAGATGCCTTGAAAACAATATTTGGTGTAGAGCCACCGTGGTGGCGGAAGTAGATGATAATATCATTAACCCACTGTTATTTTCCAATTGGCAGGCTTTCAGAATCCAACAGCCCAACGCGCAACCCTGGGGTATTCCGTGTCTACTGTCCCTGTGGGATACAGTGGCCAATCATTGATGCCCTTAATCCGGGCCTCCGTTTCGCCAGCTACCTGGCAGTTGTATGGTAAGGCTTGGGAGGAGTGGTGCTCACTATTTCAGGGTAGGCCAGTCGAATGCGACGGAGCATGAAGCGCGGTGACAACTGATTTTCTATTACAGATGAGGGAAGGCGGGGCGTCGGGCACCTCGGCACAACGGAAATTATCGGGGCTAGCATTTTTCTTTCAATTATTGGGATGGGTAAACGTAACTAAGTCCTTCTGCATAAGACAAGCCACAAAAGGTTGGAAAAGGCTTCAGCCAAGCCAAGAATGTCGCTGCCCCATTTCTCTGAGACTATTGCAGGACCTGATTGCGATATCCCCGTCAGTCTGCTCATCGCATTATGAGGCGGCCCTCATATCGGCAGCTTTTGCGACCGTCTTTTTCGGAGCACTGCGAATCAGCGAATTGCTACCGCGGTCAAAAAACGCGTCGGAAGGAGGCCTAATTAATGAGGACATAGTAATATGCAGCGACGCCCTGCGCATCAGGGTTAGAAAATCCAAATGCGATCCCACCGGTAGGGGCACATGGGTCCTGGTTAACTATACAGATGGCCCAGCTTGCCCGCCAAAAAATGGTTAAAACACGCCGTATGTAGACACGCTGGTAGATTTTTCTTCACTCATACAGACGGGTCCCCTCTGACCAAGTACCAATTCCAGGCAAAGTTCAAGCTAGGCTAGGAAAAAACCGGCGCAAATCCAAAGGAGTACGGAACACATTCGTTCCGGATAGGGGCGGCCACAGAAGCGGCGAGGGCAGGAGTGTCAGAGGCCGAAGTGCAGAGAATGGGTCGATGGAAGTCCGCATGCTTCGCCAGATACATAAGACCCGACTTGCTTAATTAACATGTGTTGTCTCTTACAGGGGTTGAAGTTTGGGTGGTAGGAGATTCCTACGTATACTGGGCCGAAAAGAGGGCCAAACTGCGGCCAGGAGGAACAAATCTTCACCTCACGGGCATAAAAGTTAACTGGAGGGGTATCAGAGGCCTCCAATGGAAACAGGTGTTCAAGGAGATGGTTGGCATAGCAAGGATGGCGGAACACCCGGTGATAATGGTGGTACACGCTGGTGGCAATGACCTAGGCAAACAAAAGGTGGCCGAATTGTACAAATGGGTGACAACTGATATGGAACGGTTCAGCGGTCTGTTCAGGAACACGATACTGGTGTGGTCGGATATAACACCACCGGCCGTACGGCATGGAGCAAGAGATAAAAAACCATAGAGCGGACAAGGGGGAAATTCAATGCTCGGATTGGAAAATAGGTGAGAGGAAGAGGCGGTGTTGTGATTCGTCACCAATACCTACAAGGAGATAACACGCCACAACTAAGACCGGACAGAGTTCCCCTAACGGACATTGGCCTCGATATTTTCTTGTTGGGTTTACAGGAGGGGGTTGAACAGGCCCTAACATTGATGGGTGGGGTCGGAGTCCCGCGTAGGTAATACACGGGATCCTCCGTGGCGGAAGAAGCTGAGGAGGGCAAAGGTCGTAACCGCTCGTTGGGCCAATTCCCCTGTCAATCACGGACAGGAGCTCGGCGCGAGCGCCCGTTACGATATGTAATTGCCTTTCTCAGCTTATTTAATTAATAAACTGTGACCGACCTGTTCAACCCACCTAGGACTGTGTGTGTTTAATTATGGGAGTGACGGGAGGGGGGAAGGCACTGGTTACGACACCCAGGTCTCCACAGTCTGGCAGACGCGGTACTGTATAAGGTGCGCGTCTCTGACTGGGGAGCACCTAGATAGAGCAGCACGGAAAGGTTGTCAGTGCCAGCTCCCCCCCCCCTTAGCATCACTCCCCCTTTGTGAGGCACTAATTAGAAGGCCCCCAGCCGGCCAGTGGTCACTGGAGGGGAGGGGTCCTGCGGCCACTCCTACAGGGGTTAAATCCAGGTGTCTGGCCAGGAACTTTCTCTTTTCCTCCCGGCGGTGGCGTGCGCCTGTAATCCCAGCAACTAGGGAGGCTTAGTCTGGTTTGCTCCCCCTCCTGGCCGCTCCGGCGGATCTCCCAGCGGGGGGGGGGGGCAGGCGGTTTGCTCCAGGTTGGGGAGGGGGCGGCCTCGCAGCAGCCGGCGTCTTCCTGCTCCCTCCTCGTGCTCGGTCCGGCGCCCGGAGAAAGCTCCGCCCACCCACTTCGTGTCACCGCATCATAGCGCTGGAAACAGCGCTGGCCAGGCCTCGGTTGCCTTCCCTGCGGGCACGTATATGTCGCCCGCAGGGGGTAACCTGGAGGCTGGCGCTAACGCCACACGGTCCCCAGAGCGCGCTGATCGGTCAAACAAGACCGATCAGCGTGCGGATTTCTCACCAGGCCTCACCTCCAGCATACCCCCGGCATACCCCCGGCAGGCGCAGCACTGATGCCTGCTCGGGGGTATCGGGTCAGGCCATAGAGGTCACAGGGCAGCTGATGAGCGCATTGTTCGGTCCAATAGGACCGAGCAAGGCGCTCAACAGCTGCACACCGGAAATCACTGCGAAATATCAGTAAACGCACCAAACACGGACACATTCACCCCCCCCCCCACTGCCCAAATTCCTAATAAAAATTACCCGCTGCCCCGCCAAACTCCAGATATGGGGCTGAATACGGCTACCTCCTTACCCCCCCCCCCTAAACAGCACTACGGGACCGTTTACCGCCAATATTCCCTCTAGTAATAATGTTAGAATCCCCCCATTACACCGCTGACCAACGGCGGACGAAGGCGTAAACGCCAAACGTCCTCCCAATCCTCCTCGGATAACTCCCGTCGCCATGCGCGCTACCCCTCTAAATGCCCCTCCCGTCACCGACGCACTCAGCTCCCATAGGAGCCGCCGCAGATCGCAGGCCTCAGGATCGCTGTTATCAGCAACATCCGAGGGGTCCGACGTATCGCAGAGCCCGGATAGAAGTTATAGGGCACGCGACAAAACTTAAAAAATCAAGGGCACCCTCTAGGGCTTTCAGCCGGGGAGAACAATCCCCAGCGGCTTCCAGCCTCAACAACAACCACGCAGTCGCCGAAAACAGCCATTAATCCGCCACGATGTGGTTGTAATCGGGCTCCAATGCACGATACTCAGTGCCTCGGCCAGCACATCGGACAGTCCCTCGCTGTAGCGGGAGCCAGTTTCCCCATCCTGCGACATCACCCCGTCAACATCTGCGGGGGTTCCTCCAGGATCGGTGTACACTCGTCCAGAGTCACACAGCGGTGAGTGTTCCAAGGGTGGCAAGGAATGGAGCTAACCTCAGCGGTAAAGGAGTTAATCCTACAACTATCACATTCTAGTGAAAAAGTGGTGAACAATACAGCACCACAGTCCGCTAATCTACACAAAGACGCCTTCTGCGGGATCAGCCCGCTAGGCGCCCATATAGATCAGGAAACTAGACAGAAAATCTGGAGTAATGAGTACATTGACATATGGTCGCTGATATCAGCAGACCAACAAACGGTGGATAAAGTAGGAATTTCGATAGGGGGAGATCAAAAATGGTATCATGATATATAGTTCATAAAAGTCACACGGCGGTTCAGCCTGGCGGCGGTATGACGAGGAGTTCCGCAGGCGTCTGGCCCTACAGCCCGATCTCGGCTGTGGAGGTTAAAGCAACAGCGTGTGGTTGTGACTGATGCTGTCCCAGAAACGGCCCCCCCTTTTCATCCACGACCACTAGTTACCCCACAGCCGCAGGTCAGAACTCAGTGTCGTGCGAAAACCCGGGGCCTGCTGGCTATTTAACGAGGGAAACTGCCGTTTCCACGCGTTATGCAAATTCAGAAATGATTGCTCCGCTGGCGGGGGGGGGGGGGCGGCACCCAGCGTCAAGGTGCACTCGTCAGCCATACAAAGCGCCTACACGGTAGAACCCCAGTGAGCGTAACCGCGATGGCCCCCTGGCTAAAGCTCTACCCCAAGAAGAAAGCGGCTCAGCAGCTGCAGGTGGGATTCTCCGACGGGTTTTTATTCCCTTTAGGCTAACAAGAATGCCAACCCTATCCAATAACCAAAAAACGGCTCGCGAATTTCCCCAAATTCTTAAGACAAAAAAATTGAAAAGGAGGTAGAACTGGGTAGAATAGCAGGCCCCTTAAAGTCGCTCCCCTTCAAAAACATGAAAATATCACCGCTAGGCAATAGAATCGGCATTCCATTTACTACCCGTGCACCCCGAATGTTTCCACCTTCTGAGCTGCAAAGTGGACCAACATTACTACTTCGACAGGTGCCTTTCGATGGGATGTTCCATCTCATGTCACTATTTTGAGCTATTCAGCACCTTCCTAGATTGGGTAGTTCGGTAAGAGACGGGCAGTACATCCCTAATTCACTACCTCGACGATTTCCTGTTCGTCGGCCCCAGAAATTCTAATCTGCTCCGATTTACTAGAAAAATTCAAAGCTATCTCACACAAATTCGGCGTGCCATTGTCACCGGAAAAAACGGAGGGACCATGTAATGTATTGCCCCTTTTTTGGGCATCGAAATAGATACCAATTCGATGGTTTTCCGCTTACCAAAGGTTAAAATACTAAAAACCCAGCAAATGTTGAAAGGCTTTGGCGAAGTTAACAAGGTAACCCTCCAGCAAATGCAGGCATTATTGGGCCTACTGACGTTCGCCTGACGAGTAATGCCGGTTGGCAGAGCATTCTCGCACAGACTTTCTTTGGCAACAAAAGGTGCTTCGCAGCCCGGCCATAGAATTAGGCTCACTCGTTCGCTAAAAGCCGATCTGCTAGTATGGCAGACGTTCCTACAATCGTATAATGGTCACACGTGCATCATGGCTAGAGAGATAGCAAGGAAGTAGGGCCGTCAATAGGGTGGAACAAAACAGAGGGTCTTGCAGCAATCTACAAAAACCAATTTTGCAAATCTGGTTGGCCAGAGAGATGGACGACAACAAAGTGGAGGCAAGATCCAGCCCTATGGGAATTGTTGGCGGTTGTAACGGCATTGGAGTTATGGGCCGATCAGTTGAGAAACATGAACATTCGTTTCCAAACAAAAATGCGAAAACAGCGAAGAGTTTAAATCACATGTCTTCTTCATCCCTGCCCATACTCGCTCTCTTGCGCCGTTTAGCGCTGAGATGCCTTGAAAACAATATTTGGTGTAGAGCCACCGTGGTGGCGGAAGTAGATGATAATATCATTAACCCACTGTTATTTTCCAATTGGCAGGCTTTCAGAATCCAACAGCCCAACGCGCAACCCCGGGGTATTCCATGTCCACTGTCCCTGTGGGACACAGTGGCCAATCATTGATGCCCTTAATCCGGGCCTCCGTTTCGCCAGCTACCTGGCAGTTGTATGGTAAGGCTTGGGAGGAGTGGTGCTCACTATTTCAGGGTAGGCCAGTCGAATGCGACGGAGCATGAAGCGCGGTGACAACTGATTTTCTATTACAGATGAGGGAAGGCGGGGCGTCGGGCACCTCGGCACAACGGAAATTATCGGGGCTAGCATTTTTCTTTCAATTATTGGGATGGGTAGACGTTACTAAATCCTTCTGTATAAGACAAGCCACAAAAGGTTGGAAAAGGCTTCAGCCAAGCCAAGAATGTCGCCGCCCCATTTCTCTGAGACTATTGCAGGACCTGATTGCGATATCCCCGTCAGTCTGCTCATCGCATTATGAGGCGGCCCTCATATCGGCAGCTTTTGCGACCGTCTTTTTCGGAGCACTGCGAATCAGCGAATTGCTACCGCGGTCAAAAAACGCGTCGGAAGGAGGCCTAATTAATGAGGACATAGTAATATGCAGCGACGCCCTGCGCATCAGGGTTAGAAAATCCAAATGCGATCCCACCGGTAGGGGCACATGGGTCCTGGTTAACTATACAGATGGCCCAGCTTGCCCGCCAAAAAATGGTTAAAACATACGCCGTATGTAGACACGCTGGTAGATTTTTCTTCACTCATACAGACGGGTCCCCTCTGACCAAGTACCAATTCCAGGCAAAGTTCAAGCTAGGCTAGGAAAAAAATGGCGCAAATCCAAAGGAGTACGGAACACATTCGTTCCGGATAGGGGCGGCCACAGAAGCGGCGAGGGCAGGAGTGTCAGAGGCCGAAGTGCAGAGAATGGGTCGATGGAAGTCCGCATGCTTCGCCAGATACATAAGACCTGATTTGCTTAATTAACATGTGTTGTCTCTTACAGGGGTTGAAGTTTGGGTGGTAGGAGATTCCTACGTATACTGGGCCGAAAAGAGGGCCAAACTGCGGCCAGGAGGAACAAATCTTCACCTCACGGGCATAAAAGTTAACTGGAGGGGTATCAGAGGCCTCCGGTGGAACCAGGTGTTCAAGGAGATGGTTGGCATAGCAAGGATGGCGGAACACCCGGTGATAATGGTGGTACACGCTGGTGGCAATGACCTAGGCAAACAAAAGGTGGCCGAATTGTACAAATGGGTGACAACTGATATGGAACGGTTCAGCGGTCTGTTCAGGAACACGATACTGGTGTGGTCGGATATAACACCACCGGCCGTACGGCATGGAGCAAGAGATAAAAAAGCCATAGAGCGGACAAGGGGTAAATTCAATGCTCGGATTGGAAAATAGGTGAGAGGAAGAGGCGGTGTCGTGATTCGTCACCAATACCTACAAGGGGATAACACGCCACAACTAAGACCGGACGGAGTTCACCTAACGGACATTGGCCTCGATATTTTCCTGTTGGGTTTACAGGAGGGGGTTGAACAGGCCCTAACATTGATGGGTGGGGTCGGAGTCCCGCGTAGGTAATACACGGGATCCTCCGTGGCGGAAGAAGCTGAGGAGGGCAAAGGTCGTAGCCGCTCGTTGGGCCAATTCCCCTGTCAATCACGGACAGGAGCTCGGCGCGAGCGCCCGTTACGATATGTAATTGCCTTTCTCAGCTTATTTAATTAATAAACTGTGACCGACCTGTTCAACCCACCTAGGACTGTGTGTGTTTAATTATGGGAGTGACGGGAGGGGGGAAGGCACTGGTTACGACACCCAGGTCTCCACAGTCTGGCAGACGCGGTACTGTATAAGGTGCGCGTCTCTGACTGGGGAGCACACTGATAGAGCAGCACGGAAAGGTTGTCAGTGCCAGCCCCCCCCCCCTTAGCATCACCCCCCTTTAGTGATGCACTAATTAGAAGACCCCCAGCTGGCCAGTGGTCACTAGAGGGGAGGGGTCCTGCGGCCACTCCTACAGGGGTTAAATCCAGGTGTCCGGCCAGGAACTTCCTCTTTTCCTCCCGGCGGACACCTGGAAGCTTTTGTCCCACCCTCCCTCCCTTTTTAAAGGCTAAGGATGATACTAACCTGCGGGATGATGTAAATTAGTAAATGCTATTGTAATATTTAAAAACAAAAAAAACAAAAATTATAAACGTATGTGATATAACTAACCCTAGAAACCTTTATTAAGTCACAGCGGAAGAAGCGGAGGAGGGCAAAGGTCGTAACCGCTCGTTGGGCCAATTCCCCTGTCGATCACGGACAGGAGCTCGGCGCGAGCGGCCGTTACGATATGTAATTTCCTTTCTCAGCTTATTTAATTAATAAACTGTGACCGACCTATTCAACCCACCTAGGACTGTGTGTGTTTCATTACGGGATTGATGGGAGGGGGGAAGGCACTGGTTACGACACCCAGGTCTCCACAGTCCTATAATTCTTAAGCGCGGGGTGACATTAGTGGAGAGTAACGCAGCTGGATCTGGATCAGGCTGAGTTTACACATGGCAGGTTATTGGGGAAACTATCTGTAGGGACGTCCTCCCCAGTAGACCGGACCCGCACTTCCACACAGCCGGACTAGCTATATGTTGTTGTTGTTTGTTTTGTTTTTTTAAATCCATAATAGTTTTTTCTTAAAAAGACATTAGCTGCTTTTCGCTGAGGGTTTGACTGTTGCTGCCACCGCTGATGGGACAGGCTATGACATATGTTCCAGAGGAAAAATCTCTAATGTTAGGCAATATTCACATTTTTATTTTTTTGTACTAATTGTTTACAAAATTCTGACAACCTGTGACAGAGCTGGAATGAATGTGTCGCATGTATTTGTCTTGCTCCATCAATTAAGGAATGTTCCCCTCAGACCTCCTGGAGACTTCACAACCCTGGATCAGACCTAAATCACAGGACAATAAAACCTCACCCTCCTTATGTATGAACTAGATGGTGGCCCGATTCTAACCTATCGGGTATTCTAGAATATGTAGGTAGTATATAGCACAGGCTACATACTATATTGCACAGTGACGTAGTATATAACACAACCGACGTAGTATATAACAGAGCTACGTAGTATGTAACACAGCCACATAGTATATTGGTCAGCCACGTAGTATATTGGTCAGCCACGTAGTATATTGCACAGCTACACAGTAGACGTAGTATATAACAGAACAGACACAGCTACGTAGTATATTGGACTGTCACGTTGTATATTGCCCAGCTACATAGTACAGTTAGGTCCATATATATTTGGACAGAGACAACATTTTTCTAATTTTGGTTATAGACATTACCACAATGAATTTTAAACAAAACAATTCAGATACAGTTGAAGTTCAGACTTTCAGCTTTCATTTGAGGGTATCCACAATAAAATTGGATGAAGGGTTTAGGAGTTTCAGCTCCTTAACATGTGCCACCCTGTTTTTAAAGGGACCAAAAGTAATTGGACAATTGACTCCAAGGCTATTTCATGGACAGGTGTGGGCAATCCCTTCGTTATGTCATTCTGAATTAAGCAGATAAAAGGCCTGGAGTTGATTTGAGGTGTGGTGCTGCATTTGGAAGGTTTTGCTGTGAAGTAAACATGCGGTAAAGGAGCTCTCCATGCAGGTGAAACAAGCCATCCTTAAGCTGCGAAAACAGAAAAAACCCATCCGAGAAATTGCTACAATATTAGGAGTGGCAAAATCTAAAGTTTGGTACATCCTGAGAAAGAAAGAAAGCACTGGTGAACTCATCAATGCAAAAAGACCTGGGCGCCCACGGAAGATAACAGTGGTGGATGATCGCAGAATAATCTCCATGGTGAAGAGAAACCCCTTCACAACAGCCAACCAAGTGACCAACACTCTCCAGGAGGTCGGCGTATCAATATCCAAATCTACCATAAAGAGAAGACTGCATGAAAGTAACTACAGAGGGTTCACTGCACGGTGCAGCCACTCATAAGCATCAAGAAGAAAAAGGCTAAAAAACATGTAAAAAGCCAGCACAGTTCTGGAAGAACATTCTTTGGACAGATGAAACCAAGATCAACCTCTACCAGAATGATGGAAAGAGAAAAGTATGGCGAAGGCGTGGTACAGCTCATGATCCAAAGCATACCACATCATCTGTAACCACGGCGGAGGCAGTGTGATGGCTTGGGCATGCATGGCTGCCAGTGGCACTGGGTCACTAGTGTTTATGGATGATGTGACACAGGAATGAATTCTGAGGTCTTCAGAGCCGCCATACTGTGTGCTCAGATCCAGCCAAATGCAGCAAACTGATTGGTCGTCATTTCATACTACAGATGGACAATGACCCAAAACATAAAGCCAAAGCAACCCAGGAGTTTATTAAAGCAAAGAAGTGGAATATTCTGGAATGGCCAAGTCAGTCACCTGATCTCAACCCAATTGAGCAGCATTTCACTGGTTAAAGACTAAACTTCAGACAGAAAGGCCACAAACAAACAGCAACTGAAAACCACCGCAGTGAAGGCCTGGCCGAGCATCAAAAAGGAGGAAACACAGCGTCTGGTGATGTCCATGAGTTCAAGACTTCAGGCAGTCATTGCCAACAAAGGGTTTTCAACCAAGTACTAAAAATGAACATTTCATTAAAAATTATTGAATCTGTCCAATTACTTTTGGTCCTTTTAAAAACAGGGTGGCACATGTTAAGGAGCTGAAACTCTTAAACCCTTCATCCAATTTTAATGTGGATACCCTCAAATGAAAGCTGAAAGTCTGAACTTCAACTGCATCTGAATTGTTTTGTTTAAAATTCATTGTGGTAATGTCTATAACCAAAACTAGAAAAATGTTGTCTCTGTCCAAATATATATGGACCTAACTGTATATAGCACAGAGATGTAGTATGTAACACAGCCACATAGTATATTGCATAGCTACGTAGTCGACATAGTATAGAACAGAACAGACACAGCCACGTAGTATATTGCACAGCCACGTAGTATATTGCACAGCTACGTAGTATTTTGGACAGTCACGTTGTATATTGCCCAGCTACATAGTATATAGCACAGAGATGTAGTATATAACAGAGCCCACCCAGTATGTAACACAGCCCACGTAGTATGTAGCAATATGGGCACTATATGCGTGGTTAAAGACTTAAAATAAAAAATAAACATATACTCCCCTTCCGAAGGCCCCTTGAAGTCCTGGCGCCTGTGTGCGGTGCACGCAGCAGCTTCCGGTCCAAGGGTTGGTATGAGCGCAGGACCTGTGATGACGTCGCAGTCACATGACCGTGACGTCATGGCAGGTCCTTCTCGCATAGCATCCTTGACACCGGAACCTGCAGCTTGCACTGCCGAGGACAGCACGCGACATCGGAAGGTGAGAATAACTTTTTTTTTTATTATTATTATTTTTACCATTAGATGTTTTTACTATTGATGCTGCATACGCAGCATCAATAGTAAAAAGTTGGTCACACAGGGTTAATATCTGCATTATCAGAGTGCGTTACACCGCGGTCCGTTAACGCTGGCATTAACCCTGTGAGTGCTCAGCGCTGACTGCAGGGCAGTAAAGCAGCGGCCATTTCGCTGCCAGACTTTGGTCGTGGCAATGGTCGTGGGCGTTTTGCCACGACCAATCAGCGACTTGGATTTCCATGACAGACAGGCCGCGACCAATGAATATCCCAGACGGGCAGACGGAAGTCCCCCTTAGACAATTATATCCCTCCCATATTGATAGTTCTGCATCACTTGTCTTATTTATGGCCAGTTCTATATAATATGTGACTCTTCACATTTTATCTCTCTTTTGTTAGCATAAAAATCAGATGAGTGCAATCCTGTAAATGTCGGCTGCCCTCGGAGCAATGTTCTTCTATCAGGCCGGGCAGGTCTGCATTCAGCTGCAATGTGACTGAAATCAGATGGGTGTGAGCAGAAAACATTGGATGCCGTACGGCCCATCAGTGCGACATTTATAAAGATACTAGATGGTGGCCCGATTCTAACGCATCGGGTATTTTAGAATGAGTATATATATAGCAGCCACATAGTATACAGGCCACGACATATTGTAGAATACCCACTGCGTTAATACAGGCCACGCAGTATATAACATTGCCCACGTAGTCTATAACGCAGCCCACATAGTATATAACATTGCCCACGTAGTATATAACATTGCCCACGTAGTCTATAACGCAGCCCACATAGTATATAACATTGCCCACGTAGTATATAACATTGCCCACGTAGTCTATAACGCAGCCCACATAGTATATAACATTGCCCACGTAGTATATAACACTGCCCACATAGTCTATAACATTGCCCACGTAGTATATAACATTGCCCACGTAGTCTATAACGCAGCCCACATAGTATATAACATTGCCCACGTAGTATATAACATTGCCCACGTAGTCTATAACGCAGCCCACATAGTATATAACATTGCCCACGTAGTATATAACATTGCCCACGTAGTCTATAACGCAGCCCACATAGTATATAACATTGCCCACGTAGTATATAACATTGCCCACGTAGTCTATAACGCAGCCCACATAGTATATAACATTGCCCACGTAGTATATAACATTGCCCACGTAGTCTATAACGCAGCCCACATAGTATATAACATTGCCCACGTAGTATATAACACTGCCCACATAGTCTATAACATTGCTCACATAGTATATAACATTGCCCATGTAGTATATAACATTGCCCACATAGTATATAACATTGCCCATGTATATAACGCAGCCCACATAGTATATAACACTGCCCATGTAGTATATAGCAGCCATGTATATAACATTGCCCACGTAGTCTATAACAGCCATGTAGTATATAACACAGCCCACGCAGTATATAACATTGCCCACATAGTATAACGCAGCCCACGCAGTATATAACGCAGTATATAACGCAGCCCACGCAGTATATAACACTGCCCACGTAGTATATAACACTGCCCATGTAGTATATAACGCAGCCCACGCAGTATATAACGCTGCCCATGTAGTATATAACACTGCCCACATAGTATATAACACTGCCCATGTAGTATATCGCAGCCATGAAGTATATAACGCAGCCCACGTAGTATATAACGCAGCCCACACAGTATATAACACTGCCCATGTAGTATATAGCAGCCATGTATATAACATTGCCCACGTAGTCTATAACAGCCATGTAGTATATAACGCAGCCCACGCAGTATATAACATTGCCCACGCAGTATATAACATTGCCCACGCAGTATATAACGCAGCCCACGCAGTATATAACGCAGCCCACGCAGTATATAACGCAGCCCACGTAGTATATAACACTGCCCATGTAGTATATCGCAGCCATGTAGTATATAACGCAGCCCACGCAGTATATAACACTGCCCACGTAGTATATAACACTGCCCATGTAGTATATAACGCAGCCCACGCAGTATATAACGCAGCCCACGCAGTATATAACGCTGCCCATGTAGTATATAACACTGCCCACATAGTATATAACACTGCCCATGTAGTATATCGCAGCCATGAAGTATATAACGCAGCCCACGTAGTATATAACGCAGCCCACACAGTATATAACACTGCCCATGTAGTATATAGCAGCCATGTATATAACATTGCCCACGTAGTCTATAACAGCCATGTAGTATATAACGCAGCCCACGCAGTATATAACATTGCCCACGCAGTATATAACATTGCCCACGCAGTATATAACGCAGCCCACGCAGTATATAACGCAGCCCACGCAGTATATAACGCAGCCCACGTAGTATATAACACTGCCCATGTAGTATATCGCAGCCATGTAGTATATAACGCAGCCCACGCAGTATATAACACTGCCCACGTAGTATATAACACTGCCCATGTAGTATATAACGCAGCCCACGCAGTATATAACGCAGCCCACGCAGTATATAACGCTGCCCATGTAGTATATAACACTGCCCACATAGTATATAACACTGCCTATGTAGTATATCGCAGCCATGAAGTATATAACGCAGCCCACACAGTATATAACACTGCCCATGTAGTATATAGCAGCCATGTATATAACATTGCCCACGCAGTCTATAACAGCCATGTAGTATATAACGCAGCCCACGCAGTATATAACATTGCCCATGTAGTATATAGCAGCCATGTATATAACATTGCCCACGCAGTATATAACATTGCCCATGCAGTATATAATGCAGCCCACGCAGTATATAACGCAGCCCACGTAGTATATAACACTGCCCATGTAGTATATCGCAGCCATGTAGTATATAACGCAGCCCACGCAGTATATAACACTGCCCACGTAGTATATAACACTGCCCATGTAGTATATAACGCAGCCCACGCAGTATATAACGCAGCCCACGCAGTATATAACGCTGCCCATGTAGTATATAACACTGCCCATGTAGTATATCGCAGCCATGAAGTATATAACGCAGCCCACGTAGTATATAACACAGCCCACGTAGTATATAGCAGTGTGGGCCCCATATCCCTGTTTAAAAAAATAATTAAAATAAAAAATAGTTCTATACTCACCCTCTGTCGTCCACCGAAGCTCTGTGGATGCGCGCGTGGCTGCCGCCATCTTCCGTTCCCAGGATGCATTGCGAAATTACCCAGATGACGTAGTGGTCTCGCGAGACCGCTAAGTTTTCTGGGTAATTTCGCAATGCTTCTCTGGGAACGATAGCTGGCGGCAGCCTCGCGTGCCTCGACGGAAGGTGAGAATAGCAGGTTTTTTTTATTATTTTTAACATTGGTGTTTTTACTATTGACACTGCATAGGCAGCATCAATAGTAAAAAGTTGGTCACACAGGGTTAATGGCAGCGGTAACGGAGTGAGTTACCCGCAGCATAACGCCGTCCGTTACCGCTGGCATTAACCCCGTGTGAGCTGTGACCGGAGGGGAGTATGGAGCGGGCGCCGGGCACTGACTGCAGGGGAGTAGGGAGGGACTAATCGGACTGTGCCCGTCCCTGATTGGTCGCGGCAGCCATGACAGGCAGCTGGCGAGACCAATCAGCGACGCGGGATTTCCGTGACGGAACTTGCTGACGGAAAGACGGAAGTTCCCCTTAGACAATTATATATGTAGACAATTCTGCAACATGGAAAACTGAAAATGGTTCTGTAAGATGAATAAAAACTGGGCTGGTACACCAATGAGAAGAGAGAAGAAATCCTCCCGTTCTCCTGGATGAGGCTGGCCGCGCTTTCTGTAACCACTGCTGTAAGCGTCCTCCTAGACTGGGCCTGATAAACACCGGAGGAGACTCCCGAGACGCCGGCTACAATCATTCTTACACTTCTCCTTTAAAAGGGTATCAACCACTGATGATTCTTACAGTTTAATATTTGACTCATTCTCTTTTTTGACAATTTAGACAATTACCGTATCCTGTTTATTTCCCACCCTTGTGCAGCATGCCGTAACAACCTGGTGCCCTCTGCCAGTAATGAAGCCTGGCTCAGTGTGCCCTAATTCAGCCTCTTCTCTCCTGGGAATTATTGTTGGGGGGGAACATGAAGGTCGTGCTGGAGGTGTACCTGCTTCAAGGAGATGACATAGTTGATCTGTGCCTGTTACGTGTCTACATGAAACACGTTCCTCTGGTGCATGCAGTCCACGGGACGTTGTGCACCATATCCTAGGCACGAGCACCGCTGGATGGACAGTGAGGCAAGAACATGTGCAGACGGTGTTAGATGGATGGCTGAGAGCGCAGAGTTTTCACCTGAGGACCGTGGGCATCTTTCTACCACCTCACCCCCTTGCAAATTGGCCAAGCAGTATCAGTCCAAAGTCAAGAAGCAGTCTCTTCTGATTTTTTTTTTAAACATTTTCTTAACCTGAGCACCACCTGCATCTGAGTTCTAAGTACGAGCTGCAGTAGACACCTTAAAAAACATGGCAGATGTGAGCTTTCCTCCTGCTCCCTCTTCTGCTGCGGTCTTGACATCTTCATCCAGCTCACGAACAACAGCCTACCCGAAAAGACAGGATGTGACAGCACCACCACCAGCAGTGTCACCAAGCATCTCCACCCTGTCCCATGGAAGTGTTCATCTCTCCATCACCCAAACCCCATAGAGAAAGAACAAATAGTCCACTACCCACCCACAGGCCCTGGTCCTGAATAACAGCATTTGCCAATTCCTGGCCTTTGAAACGCTGCCATTCCAGCTGATGGAGAAAAACCATTAAAAAAATGGTGGCTATTGCAAAGTACGTGGTTCCCATCCACCACTAATGTTTCCAGTTGGCCATCCCTGCCCAGCACACACATGTTGCAACCAAAATCAGGTGTGCAGTGTGCAACGCCATCAGTGGCAAGGTGCAGATAACTACCGATACGTGGACCAGTAAGCACGGGCAGGGACGTCACATCTCCCTATCTGCACACACAGAGGAGGAAGGCGTTCTAGCACATGTCCTCCATCTATTGCTGGACATTGCTCTGCCCATGTGGCCTCCTACTCCGCTTACTCCATCACCTAGCAGTAAGACTTGCATCAGCAACTTCAACACAGCCAGGGGGAAAAGACAGCAGGCTGTTCTCAAACGCATCATTTTGGGGGACAAGTTCCATACTGCGCAAGAGCTGTGGACAGGGATTAAACAAGAGACTGATGAGTGGTTGGTGCCGCTGGACCTAAATCCCGGCCTGGTGGTCTGCGATAACGGGCGAAATCTGTAGCAGCTCTAGGCCTAGCTGGTTTAACCACATCCCTTGCCTGGCACATGTGTTAAGGTTAGTGGTGCAAATCTTTCTTAAAAATTACCTATATGTGAGAGGTCGTCTGCGCACGATTATGGCGTTCACACCCTGCAGCTGCCTGACGGTCTGCTCTACAGCGTCACTTCTGCCTTCTCGCTCTGCGCCTCATATGTGACATATCAACAAGGTGGAACTCAAAAGTTCACTACGCGGGAGAGGCTGTGCGAGCAGAAGCAACACTGGAGGTCCAGCTGCAGCACGCACGGGCGAGTCGCTCTGTGGAACAACACTTCACCACGTCGTGAACAGAACAGGGTGCTACTGAAAGGAGCTGACGGGCATCACTGGAGCATGGCAGGGAGGACATAGACCATACACCGCCCACAGAGGACAGCTTGTCTGGCTCTGGGCAGCCTGGCATGAATTATTTATATAGCACCATTAATTCCATGGTGCTGTACATGAGAAGGGGTTAGGCTACGTTCACATTTGCGTTGTGCGCCACAGCGTCGGCGACGCAACGCACAACGCAAACAAAACCGCAACAAAACGCACGCTAAAACGCTGCATTTTGCAACGCATGCGTCCTTTTTGGCCGAAAGTTGGACGCAAAAAAAATGCAACTTGTTGCGTTATCTGCGCCCAATGCTTGCGGCCAAAAAAACGCATGTGTCGCAAAACGCAGCACAACGCATGTCCATGCGCCCCCATGTTAAATATAGGGGCGCATGCGGCGACGCTGTGGCGATGAACGCTAATGTGAACATAGACTTACATACAGGGTTATAGATATCGTTTACAGTAAACAAATTTACAGTGACTGACTGGTACAGAGGGGAGAGGACCCCGTCCTTGTGGGCTTACATTCTACGGGGTAATGGGGAGGAGACAGAAGGTCGGGGGTGCAGCAGCACTGGTGGTGGTGAGGCGGCAGCTCAGGTGGTGGTGAGGCGGCAGCTCAGGTGGTGGTGAGGCGGCAGCTCAGGTGGTGGTGAGGCGGCAGCTCTGGTGGTGGTGAGGCGGCAGCTCAGGTGGTGGTGAGGCGGCAGCTCAGGTGGTGGTGAGGCGGCAGCTCAGGTGGTGGTGAGGCGGCAGCTCTGGTGGTGGTGAGGCGGCAGCTCTGGTGGTGGTGAGGCGGCAGCTCGAGTGGTGGTGAGGCGGCAGCTCCAGCGGATGGGGACGTGGCAGCTCCGGCAGATGATGATGCGCCAGCTCCAGCGGATGGGGACGTGGCAGCTCTGGCGGTTGATGATGCGGCAGCTCTGGCGGTGGTGAGGCAGCAGAATCATTATTGCAGGCTGAAGGCTTTCCTGAAGAGATGGGTTTTCAGGTTCCGTCTGAAGGATCCGAGGGTGGTGGATAATCAGACGTGTTGAGGCGAGGAGTTCCAGAGGCTGGGGGATATTCGGAGAAATCTTCGAGGCAATTGTGTGAGGAACCAGTAAAGGCCCCGTCTCACTAAGCGATTTACCAACGATCACGACAAGCGATACGACCTGGCCGTGATCGTTGGTAAGTCGCTGTGTGGTCGCTGGGGAGCTGTCACACAGACCGCTCTCTCCAGCGACCAACGATCAGGGGAACGACTTCGGCATCGTTGAAACTGTCTTCAACGATGCCGAAGTCCCCCTGCAGCACCCGGGTAACCAGGGTAAACATCGGGTTACTAAGCGCAGGGCCTGGCTTAGTAACCCGATGTTTACCCTGGTTACCAGCGTAAATGTAAAAAAAAAACAAACAGTACATACTCGCCTTTCGGTGTCCAGGTCCCTTGCCGTCTGCTTCCTGCTCTGACTGAGCCGCCGTACACTGAGAGCAGAGCACAGCGGTGACGTCACTGCTGTGCTCTCACTTCTCACTGTACGGCCGGCAGTCAGTGAGAGCAGGAAGCAGACGGCAAGGGACCTGACGGACATCAGAAGGCGAGTATGTATTGTTTGTTTTTTTGTACATTTACGCTGGTAACCAGGGTAAACATCGGGTTACTAAGCGCGGCCCTGCGCTTAGTAACCCGATGTTTACCCTGGTTACCAGTGAAGACATCGCTGGATCGGTGTCACACACACCGATTCAGCGATGTCAGCGGGGCCTCAACGACCAAAAAAAGGTCCAGGCCATTCCGACACGACCAGCGATCTCGCAGCAGGGGCCTGATCGCTGGTACGTGTCACACATAGCGAGATCGCATGGAGGTCGCTGTTGCATCACAAAACTAGTGACTCAGCAGCGATCTCGCTATGTGAGACGGGGGCTTAAGTGTGGAGGAGATTAGGAGGTCTTGGGATCGAAGATTACATGAGGGAAGATATTGGGAGATTAGATCAGAGATATAGGGAGGAGACAGGTTGTGGATGGCTTTGTAGATCAGTGTTAGTAGTTTGAACTGGATACGCTGAGGGAATTGGGAGCCAGTGGAGGGATTTGCAGAGCGGAGAAGCAGGGGAGTAGCGAGGAGAGAGGTGGATGAGCCGGGCAGCAGAGTTGAGAATGGACTGGAGCGGTGCAAGAGAGTTAGCGGGGAGGCCACAGAGGAGGGTGTTGCAGTAATCGAGGCGGGAGATGATGAGGGCATGCACAAGAGTTTTAGTAGATTGTGGGCTGAGGAAGGGACGGATTCTGGAGATATTTTTGAGTTGGAGGTGGCAAGAGTTTGGACATGAGGTTTGAAGGACAAGGCCGAGTCGAGAGTTACCCCGAGGCAGCCTCCTGACAGATACACAGTGATATATCCTGCAGATTATTACACCACTGACCTCTCTGCAGAGCATCGCTCCTCCACCTCCTGACAGATACATAGTGATATATCCTGCAGATTATTACACCACTGACCTCCCTGCAGAGCATCGCTCCTCCGCCTCCTGACAGATACACAGTGATATATCCTGCAGATTATTACACCACTGACCTCCCTGCAGAGCATCGCTCCTCCTCCTCCTGACAGATACACAGTGATATATCCTGCAGATTATTACACCACTGACCTCCCTGCAGAGCATCGCTCCTCCACCTCCTGACAGATACACAGTGATATATCCTGCAGATTATTACACCACTGTCCTCTCTGCAGAGCATCGCTCCTCCACCTCCTGACAGATACATAGTGATATATCCTGCAGATTATTACACCACTGACCTCTCTGCAGAGCATCGCTCCTCCACCTCCTGACAGATACATAGTGATATATCCTGCAGATTATTACACCACTGACCTCTCTCCAGAGCATCGCTCCTCCACCTCCTGACAGATACATAGTGATATATCCTGCAGATTATTACACCACTGACCTCTCTGCAGAGCATCGCTCCTCCTCCTCCTGACAGATACATAGTGATATATCCTGCAGATTATTACACCACTGACCTCTCTGCAGAGCATCGCTCCTCCACCTCCTGACAGATACATAGTGATCTATCCTGCAGATTATTACACCACTGACCTCTCTGCAGAGCATCGCTCCTCCACCTCCTGACAGATACATAGTGATATATCCTGCAGATTATTACACCACTGACCTCTCTCCAGAGCATCGCTCCTCCACCTCCTGACAGATACATAGTGATATATCCTGCAGATTATTACACCACTGACCTCTCTGCAGAGCATCGCTCCTCCTCCTCCTGACAGATACACAGTGATATATCCTGCAGATTATTACACCACTGACCTCCCTGCAGAGCATCGCTCCTCCACCTCCTGACAGATACACAGTGATATATCCTGCAGATTATTACACCACTGTCCTCTCTGCAGAGCATCGCTCCTCCACCTCCTGACAGATACATAGTGATATATCCTGCAGATTATTACACCACTGACCTCTCTGCAGAGCATCGCTCCTCCACCTCCTGACAGATACATAGTGATATATCCTGCAGATTATTACACCACTGACCTCTCTCCAGAGCATCGCTCCTCCACCTCCTGACAGATACATAGTGATATATCCTGCAGATTATTACACCACTGACCTCTCTGCAGAGCATCGCTCCTCCTCCTCCTGACAGATACATAGTGATATATCCTGCAGATTATTACACCACTGACCTCTCTGCAGAGCATCGCTCCTCCACCTCCTGACAGATACATAGTGATCTATCCTGCAGATTATTACACCACTGACCTCTCTGCAGAGCATCGCTCCTCCACCTCCTGACAGATACATAGTGATATATCCTGCAGATTATTACACCACTGACCTCTCTGCAGAGCATCGCTCCTCCACCTCCTGACATACAGTGATATATCCTGCAGATTATTACACCACTGACCTCTCTGCAGAGCATCGCTCCTCCTCCTCCTGACAGATACATAGTGATATATCCTGCAGATTATTACACCACTGACCTCTCTGCAGAGCATCGCTCCTCCACCTCCTGACAGATACATAGTGATATATCCTGCAGATTATTACACCACTGACCTCTCTGCAGAGCATCGCTCCTCCTCCTCCTGACAGATACACAGTGATATATCCTGCAGATTATTACACCACTGACCTCTCTACAGAGCATCGCTCCTTCTCCTACTGACAGATACATAGTGATATATCCTGCAGATTATTGCACCACTGACCTCCCTGCAGAGCATCGCTCCTCCACCTCCTGACAGATACACAGTGATATATCCTGCAGATTATTACACCACTGACCTCTCTGCAGAGCATCGCTCCTCCACCTCCTGACAGATACATAGTGATATATCCTGCAGATTATTACACCACTGACTTCTCTGGAGAGCATCGCTCCTCCACCTCCTGACAGATACATAGTGATATATCCTGCAGATTATTACACCACTGACCTCTCTGCAGAGCATCGCTCCTCCACCTCCTGACAGATACACAGTGATATATCCTGCAGATTATTACACCACTGTCCTCTCTGCAGAGCATCGCTCCTCCACCTCCTGACAGATACATAGTGATATATCCTGCAGATTATTACACCACTGACCTCTCTGCAGAGCATCGCTCCTCCTCCTCCTGACAGATACATAGTGATATATCCTGCAGATTATTACACCACTGACCTCTCTGCAGAGCATCGCTCCTCCACCTCCTGACAGATACATAGTGATATATCCTGCAGATTATTACACCACTGACCTCTCTGCAGAGCATCGCTCCTCCACCTCCTGACATACAGTGATATATCCTGCAGATTATTACACCACTGACCTCTCTGCAGAGCATCGCTCCTCCTCCTCCTGACAGATACATAGTGATATATCCTGCAGATTATTACACCACTGACCTCTCTGCAGAGCATCGCTCCTCCACCTCCTGACAGATACATAGTGATATATCCTGCAGATTATTACACCACTGACCTCTCTGCAGAGCATCGCTCCTCCACCTCCTGACAGATACATAGTGATATATCCTGCAGATTATTACACCACTGACCTCTCTGCAGAGCATCGCTCCTCCACCTCCTGACAGATACATAGTGATATATCCTGCAGATTGTTACACCACTGACCTCTCTGCAGAGCATCGCTCCTCCACCTCCTGACAGATACACAGTGATATATCCTGCAGATTATTACACCACTGACCTCTCTGCAGAGCATCGCTCCTCCACCTCCTGACAGATACATAGTGATATATCCTGCAGATTATTACACCACTGACCTCTCTGCAGAGCATCGCTCCTCCACCTCCTGACAGATACATAGTGATATATCCTGCAGATTATTACACCACTGACCTCTCTGCAGAGCATCGCTCCTTCACCTCCTGACAGAAACATAGTGATATATCCTGCAGATTATTACACCACTGACCTCTGCAGAGCATCGCTCGTCCTCCTCCTGACAGATACACAGTGATATATCCTGCAGATTATTACACCACTGACCTCTCTGCAGAGCATCGCTCGTCCTCCTCCTGACAGATACACAGTGATATATCCTGCAGATTATTACACCACTGACCTCTCTGCAGAGCATCGCTCCTCCACCTCCTGACAGATACATAGTGATATATCCTGCAGATTATTACACCACTGACCTCTCTGCAGAGCATCGCTCCTCCACCTCCTGACAGATACATAGTGATATATCCTGCAGATTATTACACCACTGACCTCTCTGCAGAGCATCGCTCGTCCTCCTCCTGACAGATACACAGTGATATATCCTGCAGATTATTACACCACTGACCTCTCTGCAGAGCATCGCTCCTCCTCCTCCTGACAGATACATAGTGATATTTCCTGCAGATTATTACACCACTGACCTCTCTGCAGAGCATCGCTCCTCCACCTCCTGACAGATACATAGTGATATATCCTGCAGATTATTACACCACTGACCTCTCTGCAGAGCATCGCTCCTCCGCCTCCTGACAGATACACAGTGATATATCCTGCAGATTATTACACCACTGACCTCTGCAGAGCATCGCTCCTCCACCTCCTGACAGATACATAGTGATATATCCTGCAGATTATTACACCACTGACCTCTCTGCAGAGCATCGCTCGTCCTCCTCCTGACAGATACACAGTGATATATCCTGCAGATTATTACACCACTGACCTCTCTGCAGAGCATCGCTCCTCCACCTAACAGATACATAGAGATATATCCTGCAGATTATTACACCACTGACCTGTATGCAGAGCATCGCTCCTCCACCTCCTGACAGATACATAGTGATATATCCTGCAGATTATTACACCACTAACCTCTCTGCAGAGCATCGCTCCTCCACCTCCTGACAGATACAGTGATATATCCTGCAGATTATTACACCACTGACCTCTCTGCAGAGCATCGCTCCTCCGCCTCCTGACAGATACATAGTGATACATCCTGCAGATTATTACACCACTGACCTCTCTGCAGAGCATCGCTCCTCCACCTCCTGACAGATACATAGTGATATATCCTGCAGATTATTACACCACTGACCTCTCTGCAGAGCATCGCTCCTCCACCTCCTGACAGATACATAGTGATATATCCTGCAGATTATTACACCACTGACCTCTCTGCAGAACATCGCTCCTCCACCTCCTGACATATACATAGTGATATATCCTGCAGATTATTACACCACTGACCTCTCTGCAGAACATCGCTCCTCCACCTCCTGACATATACATAGTGATATATCCTGCAGATTATTACACCACTGACCTCTCTACAGAGCATCGCTCCTCCACCTCCTGACAGATACATAGTGATATATCCTGCAGATTATTACACCACTGACCTCTCTGCAGAGCATCGCTCCTCCTCCTCCTGACAGATACACAGTGATATATCCTGCAGATTATTACACCACTGACCTCTCTACAGAGCATCGCTCCTCCACCTCCTGACAGATACATAGTGATATATCCTGCAGATTATTACACCACTGACCTCTCTGCAGAGCATCGCTCCTCCTCCTCCTGACAGATACATAATGATATATCCTGCAGATTATTACACCACTGACCTCTCTGCAGAGCATCGCTCCTCCACCTCCTGACAGATACATAGTGATATATCCTGCAGATTATTACACCACTGACCTCTCTGCAGAGCATCGCTCCTCCTCCTCCTGACAGATACATAATGATATATCCTGCAGATTATTACACCACTGACCTCTCTGCAGAGCATCGCTCCTCCACCTCCTGACAGATACACAGTGATATATCCTGCAGATTATTACACCACTGACCTCTCTGCAGAGCATCGCTCCTCCACCTCCTGAGAGATACACAGTGATATATCCTGCAGATTATTACACCACTGACCTCTCTGCAGAGCATCGCTTCTCCACCTCCTGACAGATACACAGTGATATATCCTGCAGATTATTACACCACTGACCTCTCTGCAGAGCATCGCTCGTCCTCCTCCTGACAGATACACAGTGATATATCCTGCAGATTATTACACCACTGACCTCTCTGCAGAGCATCGCTCCCCCACCTCCTGACAGATACACAGTGATATATCCTGCAGATTATTACACCGCTGACCTCTCTGCAGAGCATCACTCCTCCACCTCCTGACAGATACACAGTGATATATCCTGCAGATTATTACACCACTGACCTCTCTGCAGAGCATCGCTCGTCCTCCTCCTGACAGATACATAGTGATATATTCTGCAGATTATTACACCACTGACCTCACTGCAGAGCATCGCTCCTCCACCTCCTGACAGATACACAGTGATATATCCTGCAGATTATTACACCACTGACCTCTGCAGAGCATCGCTCCTCCACCTCCTGACAGATACACAGTGATATATCCTGCAGATTATTACACCACTGACCTCTCTGCAGAGCATCGCTCCTCCACCTCCTGACAGATACACACTGACATATCCTGCAGATTATTACACCACTGACCTCTCTGCAGAGCATCGCTCCTCCACCTCCTGACAGATACACAGTGATATATCCTGCAGATTATTACACCACTGACCTCTCTGCAGAGCATCGCTCCTCCACCTCCTGCAGATTATTACTCTTTCTCTCTCTCTGTCTTTTTCTAGGAAGACACGGTCACTATATAAACTCCATGTTAAAAATACAATCCGGATCAGTTTTTTCCCTCTTTTCAGTGGATCCACTGTGTTGATCGGATCCCGCCTGATCACTGATCCTCCCCTCCCCCCTCAGCTGTGCCGGGGCTGCCCCTGACACTGGGGGCGGTATATAGCCGGGGCTGGCGGGGGGTCCTGCAGTCCTGTGCGCGGCTCTACAGGTGAGGGGCTTCTGGTACTTATGTGGATAATGGGGGGCGACAGTGCCGTAATCGGCTGCAGCGGCTCCTACAGGTGGGGGCTCAGCAGCGCAGGTTGGTGGTGGGGCCGGTTGTGGTGTTTGGGGGCTCCTGTCCTCGGGGCTCCTGTCCTCGGGGCATCTGTGGCTTCCTCTGCTGCAGTATCTGCCTCTCCTGTGGGTCTGACCTGGGTGATGGGGTCTGTGCCCAGTGTTGTGGGGGCTGCTGCGCTGTGAGGGACTTCTCAGGGTGGTGACTGTGGGATGATCTGAAGGCGGCTGTATGGTCAGTGCACCTTAGGTTTGGGCTACGTTCACATTAGCGTTAAGCTAATGTGCGTCGGGTTTGCGTCGGCGACGCATGCGTCATGCGCCCCTATACTTAACATGGGGGACGCATGCGTTTTTTTTGTTGCGTTGTGCGACACATGCATCTTTTTTGCCGCAAGCGTCGGACCAAGAAAACGCAACAAGTTGCATTTTTCTTGCGTCCGATTTTTGGCAAAAACCGACGCATGCGTCGCACAACGCTAGTGTGAACGTAGCCTTAGCTGCTCTGTGGTGGGTGGAGGTGCCGTGGGGGTCTGGCCTGTGGTGGGTGGGGGCCTGTGGTGGGGATGTGGCCTGCGGTTGGGCTGCTGTAGGGCAGCGGCCTGCGGTGAGGCCGGGGGTCCTGGTGGGCCGGGGGTGCTGTAGGGCCGGGGGTCCTGGTGGGCTGGGGGTCCTGGTGAGCTGTGGGTGCTGTAGAGCAGCGGAGTTGGGGGGGTGCTGTAGAGCAGCGGAGTTGGGGGGGTGCTGTAGGGCCGGGGGTGCTGTGGAGTTGGGAGTGCTGTAGGGCCGGGGGTCCTGGTGGGCTGGGGGTGCTGTGGAGTTGGGAGTGCTGTAGGGCCGGGGGTCCTGGTGGGCTGGGGGTGCTGTGGAGTTGGGAGTGCTGTAGGGCCGGGGGTCCTGGTGGGCTGGGGGTGCTGTGGAGTTGGGAGTGCTGTAGGGCCGGGGGTCCTGGTGGGCTGGGGGTGCTGTAGAGCAGCGGAGTTGGGGGGGGGGGGGGGGGTGCTGTAGAGCAGCGGAGTTGGGGGTCCTGGTGGGCTGGGGGTGCTGTAGGGCCGGGGGTGCTGTGGAGTTGGGAGTGCTGTAGGGCCGGGGGTCCTGGTGGTGCTGTAGGGCCGGGGGTCCTGGTGGTGCTGGGGGTCCTGGTGGGCTGGGGGTGCTGTAGGGCCGGGGGTGCTGTAGAGCAGTGGAGTTGGGGGTGCTGTAGGGCCGGGGGTCCTGGTGGGCTGGGGGTGCTGTAGAGCAGCGGAGTTGGGGGTGCTGTAGGTTTGGGGGTCCTGGTGGGCTGGGGGTGCTGTAGGGCCGGGGGTCCTGGTGGGCTGCGGGTGCTGTTGTCTGGTCCTGACTCTCGTCCTTCTCTTGCAGCTCCCCTCAGTCATGGCTTCCACTGGCCTCCAGCTCTTGGGCATGGCGCTCTGCCTCATCGGCTGGGTGGGCTCCATCATCACGTGTGCGCTGCCCATGTGGAAGGTGACGGCGTTCATCGGGAACAACATCGTGGTGGCGCAGGTGATCTGGGAGGGGCTGTGGATGAACTGCATAGTGCAGAGCACCGGGCAGATGCAGTGCAAGGTGTACGACTCGATGCTGGCGCTGCCCCAGGACCTGCAGGCCGCCCGCGCGCTCACCGTCATCTGCGTCCTGCTGGCGGTCCTGGCCATCCTCGTGGGCGTGGTGGGCGCCAAGTGCACCAACTGTGTGGAGGAGGAGAGCACCAAGGCGCGGGTCAGCATGGTGGCCGGGGTGGTCTTCCTGGTGGCCGGCGTCCTCATGCTGGTTCCTGTGTGTTGGTCGGCGAACAGCATCATCCGCGACTTCTACAACCCGCTGGTGGTGGAGGCGCAGAAGCGGGAGCTGGGCGCGGCGCTGTACATCGGCTGGGCGTCCGCTGCCCTCCTGCTGCTGGGTGGCGGCCTCCTGTCCTGCTCCTGCCCCAAAAAGCCTGAGGTGCCGTACACGGCCCGGTACACGGCGGCCCCGTCCCAGCCGCGCAGCGACTACGCCAGCAAGAACTACGTGTGAGCGGCACCGGAGACTGTGGGGGGCACCGGAGACTATGGGGGGCCGCATTTTATACTGAGCTTGTGATTAGTAAATTAAAGTGATGTTTTCTAAATCTGTGGTGGTCGGTTCATTACCGGGGGGCGAGTGCAGGCCCAATCCATAATGGAGGTGGGGGGTGAAATGGTGGCCTCTATAACTGCACAGTACCACTCCTCCTGTATATGTACACTGCACAGTACCACTCCTCCTGTATATATACACCGCACAGTACCACTCCTCCTGTCCTGTATATATACACTGCACAGTACCACTCCTCCTGTCCTGTATATATACACTGCACAGTACCACTCCTCCTGTATATATACACTGCACAGTACCACTCCTCCTGTATATATACACTGCACAGTACCGCTCCTCCTGTATATATACACTGCACAGTACCGCTCCTGCTGTCCTGTATATATACACTGCACAGTACCACTCCTGCTGTCCTGTATATATACACTGCACAGTACCACTCCTGCTGTCCTGTATATATACACTGCACAGTACCATTCCTCCTGTCCTGTATATATACACTGCACAGTACCGCTCCTCCTGTCCTGTATATATACACTGCACAGTACCACTCCTCCTGTCCTGTATATATACACTGCACAGTACCACTCCTCCTGTCCTGTATATGTACACTGCACAGTACCACTCCTCCTGTATATATACACCGCACAGTACCACTCCTCCTGTCCTGTATATATACACTGCACAGTACCACTCCTCCTGTCCTGTATATATACACTGCACAGTACCACTCCTCCTGTATATATACACTGCACAGTACCACTCCTCCTGTATATATACACTGCACAGTACCACTCCTCCTGTATATATACACTGCACAGTACCACTCCTGCTGTCCTGTATATATACACTGCACAGTACCACTCCTGCTGTCCTGTATATATACACTGCACAGTACCACTCCTGCTGTCCTGTATATATACACTGCACAGTACCACTCCTCCTGTCCTGTATATATACACTGTACAGTACCGCTCCTCCTGTCCTATATATACACTGCACAGTACCACTCCTGCTGTCCTGTATATATACACTGCACAGTACCACTCCTGCTGTCCTGTATATATACACTGCACAGTACCACTCCTCCTGTATATATACACTGCACAGTACCACTCCTCCTGTCCTGTATATACACTGCACAGTACCACTCCTCCTGTGTATATACACTGCACAGTACCACTCCTCCTGTCCTGTATATATACACTGCACAGTACCACTCCTCCTGTCCTGTATATATACACTGCACAGTACCACTCCTCCTGTATATATACACTGCACAGTACCACTCCTCCTGTCCTGTATATATACACTGCACAGTACCACTCCTCCTGTGTATATACACTGCACAGTACCGCTCCTCCTGTATATATGTACACACACTGCACAGTACCACTCCTCCTGTCGTGTGTGTGTATATATACACTGCACAGTACCGCTCCTCCTGTCCTGTATATACACTGCACAGTACCACTCCTCCTGTCCTGTATATATACACTGCACAGTACCACTCCTCCTGTATATATACACTGCACAGTACCGCTCCTCCTGTCCTGTATATATACACTGCACAGTACCACTCCTCCTGTATATATACACTGCACAGTACCACTCCCATCCTGTCCTGTATATATACACTGCACAGTACCACTCCTCCTGTCCTGTATATACACTGTACAGTACCGCTCCTCCTGTCCTATATATACACTGCACAGTACCACTCCTGCTGTCCTGTATATATACACTGCACAGTACCACTCCTCCTGTCCTGTATATATACACTGCACAGTACCACTCCTCCTCTCCTGTATATATACACTGCACAGTACCACTCCTCCTCTCCTGTATATATACACTGCACAGTACCACTCCTCCTCTCCTGTATATATACACTGCACAGTACCACTCCTCCTGTGTATATATACACTGCACAGTACCACTCCTCCTGTCCTGTATATATACACTGCACAGCACCACTCCTCCTGTATATATACACTGCACAGTACCACTCCTGCTGTCCTGTATATATACACTGCACAGTACCACTCCTCCTGTATATATACACTGCACAGTACCCTCCTGCTGTCCTGTATATACACTGCACAGTACCACTCCTGCTGTCCTGTATATATACACTGCACAGTACCACTCCTGCTGTCCTGTATATACACTGCACAGTACCGCTTCTGCTGTCCTGTGTATATATACACTGCACAGTACCACTCCTCCTGTATATATACACTGCACAGTACCACTCCTGCTGTCCTGTATATATACACTGCACAGTACCACTCCTCCTGTATATATATATACACTGCACAGTACCACTCCTCCTGTCCTGTATATACACTGCACAGTACCACTCCTCCTGTATATATACACTGCACAGTACCACTCCTCCTGTATATATACACTGCACAGTACCACTCCTCCTGTATATATACACTGCACAGTACCACTCCTCCTGTATATATACACTGCACAGTACCACTCCTCCTGTATATATACACTGCACAGTACCACTCCTCCTGTATATATACACTGCACAGTACCATTCCTCCTGTATATATACACTGCACAGTACCGCTCCTCCTGTCCTGTATATATATACACTGCACAGTACCGCTCCTCCTGTCCTGTATATATATATATATACACTGCACAGTACCGCTCCTCCTGTCCTGTATATATATATATACACTGCACAGTACCACTCCTCCTGTATATATACACTGCACAGTACCGCTCCTCCTGTACTGTATATATACACTGCACAGTACCACTCCTCCTGTATATATACACTGCACAGTACCACTCCTGTGTATATATACACTGCACAGTACCACTCCTCCTGTATATATACAGTGCACAGTACAACTCCTCCTGTACTGTATATATACACTGCACAGTACCACTCCTCCTGTACTGTATATATACACTGCACAGTACCACTCCTCCTGTATATATACACTGCACTGTACCGCTCCTCCTGTCCTGTGTGTGTATATAGTGTGTGTGTGTGTGTATGTATGTATGTGTATATATATATATATACGTATATGCACAGTAGCGCTTCCCGTGTGATCTTTCGTGCTGTGCAGTGGACGTCTCCGTTGCGGTCAGACCTGAGAAGACTCCTTCTTTGTCGGAGACCCTTCTGACAGGTGGGATCCTGGTCGCAGACGCTGCTGGAATTCGGCTTCTTCCTGTTACCTCCGGATGGTGACGATGCAGTTAGGGGCCCTCAGCCTGAGACTCTTGGTGTCTGAGCCATGACTACTGGTGACCTGACCTTCCTTCCTGTGCTGTAGTGTCAGGGGACAACAGCCCAGAGCTCCCACCACTGCCTCTTATCTTCAGGACAAATCTGTCATTGAGTGATGGAGGAGGCGGCAGCGGCTTCCACCCCTAGGCCGGTAATTGGGGTACTCGCGGTGAGCGTATAGTATATACACCTCTGACTACAATGCATGGAATGTATAGACATGGTGAAAGTGTTACAGAAAATGAAATATTTCTCCCAGTAAACTATTGCTCTTACTCATGTTTTGTTATACACAGGTTTACTTCCTTTGTGTGTATTAGAACAACACAAAAAAAGAGGGGTAAAAAAAGGCAAATTGGACAACTTCACAGAAAAGGCCAAAAATGGGCCGGACGCAATTGTTGGCACCTTTCCAAAATTGTGTGTAAACAACTGTTTCCAGCATGTGATGCTCGTTCATACTCACCTGTGGAAAGTGACAGGTGTGGGCAATATGAAAATCACACCTGAAACCAAGATATAATGGGGAGAAGTTTACTCATTCTTTGCATTGTCTGTGCCACACTGAGAATGGAGAACAGAGCGAGGAGAAGAGAACTGTTGGAGGACTTGAAAACCAAAATTGTTGAACAAAATCAACAATCTCAAGGTTACAAGTCCATCTCCGGAGATCTGGATGTTCCTTTGTTCATGGTGCATGACATAATCAAGAAGTTTACAACCCATGGCACTGCAACTAATCTCCCTGTAGGTGGACAGCAGAGAAAAATTGATGGAAGGTTGCAGCGCAGAATCATCCGGATGGTGGGTAAATTCAGTCTGTCCTGCAGGCTCAGGGTGCATCATCGGCACACTGTGTCTCCCAGGACTGCCAATAATCATAGTTCAGCATTTGCTTTTATTAACACAAGTCATTCCCACATAGCTCCCCTGTAGTGACTCATAGCATGGCTGGTCATTGGATGTGTCACGGGTTCGCCGCGACAGAGAGGAACCAGAAGACCACAGTCTGATTTCTTTTTACTTTTGTACAGATTAGAATCACTTCACCTTCATATGAAATGGTGCAGGTTTCTTTTAGCAGTGCAGGGGTTAATCAGCTCAGTTGAGCGCTCCTGGAAGCTTTCCTGCATTAAGGCTCTGGCTGTTCTGTTAGCCACTCCCATCTCCTATATAATCTGGGCCCTGGCTAGCACTCATTGTCACAGCTAGCTTATGCTGCTTGGCTGGAGGTTGTTGTTGGTTATTATTGGAGAAGGTTTTGAGTGTGTGATAATTCCCTTTCTTCTCCTACTTTGGTTTTACCCCATCCTCCACTCCCCGATGCATTACTCTTTTACATGTGTAAGTATATTTGTATGTTTGGTAGTTTTCGTTATCCCCAGAAAGCTTATTTTGACTTGGCCTTACAGGATGCCTGGGAATAAGCCAAGTTAAAAACAGAGATACTGGCACACACAGGGGTCATTACTGGGCATATTGTGGTGACAAACCTCCCCGTTCTCAGATGTTTGACTTGTTGCTTTTGGTCCAGAAATGGTTAAAGCTGGAGTCCTCCACTCCAGCCCAGATGGTTGAGTGAGTCATGGACAGATTTAATCGCTCTCTCTCCTGGCTGGTGCAGACCTGGGTTGCCCATGGAGAACCCCAGATTGCTGATGACCTGTTGGGCCTCGTAGAAAGATACAAGGTGGTTGAGAGGTCCCTAAGGAAGCCAGGGGGTGGGTCATCTCCATACCGGCGTACTGAGCAGGAGCCCGAGTCCCAAAAGAGAGGTAGTAGAGCAATCAATGGGCAGAGTTCGAGAGCCCAAGGAGCCGCTGAAGGTTTGCCAGAGCCTGCTGGTAAAGGCCTGATCTGCTGGAGATGCCATGCGCTTGGACACATAGCCACCCGTTGTCCTAAGTCCAATAAACAGATAGACTGCAGCCTACGGAGGCGCTCTTCATACTATGCCTATCCTGCCTGCAATGTGGACGATCAGCCTGGAGAGAGGCCACAGTCATGTCCTGTGACAATAAATGGAGTACTGGTGTCAGGGCTCTTGGACTCAGGGAGTTTGGTGACCCTGATAAGGGCCACACTTCCCCCACCAGTTGATTCCAGGAAAACATTGGTGTCTGCTGTATCCACGGAGACACCAAGGACTACCATATTGCCAGTCGGGGTACACAGTTCCATGAGGTCCAGGTAGTCAGAGACTTGCTGCACCCCATGAAAATCAGGCGGAACTTCAGCCTGTTTTGGGTCTTGTGGGGAAAGGCAGGGGTGAAAAAGGACTCCGACAGGAGCCAGCTCAACACTGATGAATCCCCATCATAGTCGGAGGTGGAGAAGTTCCCATTTTGTGTAGTAGCTGATGATGAAGACGAAATGGTGACCAGTGAAGCCAAGGTTCCTGAACTAGGAGTTTCTGGGGAAAATTTTGGGACTGGACAACCATAAAAGGGGCATTTGAAACTGTGGCTGTGATAGATGGTGTTGCTCAAGAGTCGTGGGCTGACACCAGTTACCCACACTTTGCGGTCAATGGCAAATTATTGTATCGGGTGACCACACTGAGGGGAAGTGAGATAGTGGAGCAGCTGTTGTTTCTAGGACCCTAATGGAGGAGGGTTTTAGACACAGCCCATTCACATGTTTTCTGGGACACCTGAGGATGTAGAAAACTCAGGAGAGAGTTCTACAGAGGTTCTATTGGCTAGGATGTTACCAGGAGATCCTGAATTATTGTAGGTCCTGCCCCACCTGCAAGATAACTGCTCAATCTTCCCAGTAACCAAGTCCCTTAGGGTACCGTCTCACATTGGCACTTTGATCGCTACGACGGCACGATTCGTGACGTTCTAGCGATATCGTTACGATATCGCAGTGTCTGACACGCAGCGGCGATCAGGGATCCTGCTGAGAATCGTACGTCGTAGCAGATCGTTTGAAACTTTATTTCGTCGCTGGATCTCCCGCTGTCATCGCTGCATCGGTGTGTGTGACAGCGATCCAGCGATGCGTTCGCTTGTAACCAGGGTAAACATCGGGTTACTAAGCACAGGGCAGCGCTTAGTAACCCGATGTTTACCCTGGTTACCATTGTAAATGTAAAAGAAAAAAAAAACGTACATACTCACATTCCGGTGTCCGTCAGGTCCCTGGCCGTCTGCTTCCCTGCACTGACTGTGAGCGCCGGCCGTAAAGTGAAAGCAGAGCACAGCGGTGACGTCACCGCTCTGCTTTGGCCGGCGCTTACACAGGATGCAGGAGGAGTGCAGGGAAGCGGACGCCGGTCACCGGAATGTGAGTATGTGTTTGTTTTTTTATTTTACGTTTACGCTGGTAACCAGGGTAAACATCGGGTTACTAAGCGCGGCCCTGCGCTTAGTAACCCGATGTTTACCCTGGTTACCCGGGGTCTTCGGCATCGTTGGTCGCTGGAGAGCTCTCTGTGTGACAGCTCCCCAGCGACCACACAACGACTTACCAACGATCACGTCCAGGTCGTATAGCTGGTCGTGATCGTTGGTAAATCGTTTTGTGTAACGGTACCCTTAGTCCTGTTACCGGTAATAGAGGTCCCATTTGGGAGAATTGCCATGGATGGTACTCTGATGCAGTACCCCTAAGGAACTCTTCGGCTAAGAGTATCGCTCGAGAATTTGTCCATATTTTTTGCTAGGATGGGCCTGCCACTGGAGATTTTGACAGACCTGGGATCACCCTTCATGAGCAAGGTAATGAAAGAGCTGTGTAGAATCCTCCCGATTGCCCAGCTGCGAATCTCAGTTTACCATCCACAGACAGATGGCCTAATAGAGGGCTGCAATAAAACCTTAAAGGCCATGCTCAAGAAGGTCATTGCGAAGGACGGCCAAGACTGGGATTATCTCCTTCAGTATTTGCTCTTTTCCATCAGAGAAGATCCTCAAGCCTCCACTGGCTTCTCGCCGTTCGAGATCCTGTATGGTCGACATCGCGAGAGCTCCTGGACATCGCCAAGGAAACCGGGGAAGCCGAGGTCACGCCACACCAGAGCATCATAAAGCATGTCCAGCTGCAGGAGAGGATGGCGAAAGTAATGCAGTTGTCAATTTGGGGCATGTACATTTCACCAAACTTCTTGGTGAAGTGTTCGATGACCGGCCGAACTTTGAACAGACAGCCAAAGTTGGAGTCATCTCGAGGAGGACACCGTGCATTATCATTATAATATAGGAATTTGTGGATGGCCTCAAAACGTGTCCGGGCCATGACCATTCGGAAGAGTGGAGTGTTGTATAAAACATCAACACTCCAATATTGCTGAAGTTCTGGCTTCTCCAGGATCCCATTTGAAAAAGTCTAGTTCTGAGAGGCCGGTGGTGCCAAACTTGATTGCTGATTGCGCCAGAAAATCAAGAATCAGTGGCTCTTAATTTTCAGGGGACGAGGTCCATTCAGGGTCAGTAATGGGGGGGCGCTGGTTCATCTTCTGTAATGGGGGCACTGGTTCACCTTCTGTAATGGGGCGCTGGTTCACCTGTAATGGGGGACGCTGGTTCACCTTCTGTAATGGGGCGCTGGTTCACCTGTAATGGGGGACGCTGGTTCACCTGTAATGGGGGACGCTGGTTCACCTGTAATGGGGGACGCTGGTTCACCTTCTGTAATGGGGGGCACTGGTTCACCTTCTGTAATGGGGGCGCTGGTTCACCTTCTGTAATGGGGGGCACTGGTTCACCCTCTGTAATGGGGGCGCTGGTTCACCTTCTGTAATGGGGGGCACTGGTTCACCTTCTGTAATGGGACCCTGGTTAACCTGTAATGGGGGCACTGGTTCACCTTCTGTAATGGGGGGCACTGGTTCACCTTCTGTAATGGGGGGCACTGGTTCACCTTCTGTAATGGGACCCTGGTTAACCTTCTGTAATGGGGGCACTGGTTCACCTTCTGTAAAGGGGGGCCCTGGTTCACCTTCTGTAATGGGGCGCAGATTCACCTTCTGTAATGGAGGTGCTGGTTCACCTTCTGTAATGGGGGGGCACTGGTTCATCTTCTGTAATGGGGGGGCACTGGTTCACCTTCTGTAATGGGGGGGCACTGGTTCACCTTCTGTAATGGGGGGGCTGGTTCACCTTCTGTAATGGGGCCCTGGTTCACCTTCTGTAATGGGGGGCACTGGTTCACCTTCTGTAATGGGGGGCACTGGTTCAGCTTCTGTAATGGGGGGCCCTGGTTCACCTTCTGTAATGGGGCGCAGATTCACCTTCTGTAGTGGGGTGCAGATTCACCTTCTGTAATGGGGCGCTGATTCACCTTCTGTAATGGGGCCCTGGTTCACCTTCTGTAATGGGGGGCACTGGTTCACCTTCTGTAATGGGGGGCACTGGTTCACCTTCTGTAATGGGGGGCACTGGTTCAGCTTCTGTAATGGGGGGCCCTGGTTCACCTTCTGTAATGGGGCGCAGATTCACCTTCTGTAGTGGGGCGCAGATTCACCTTCTGTAATGGGGCGCAGATTCACCTTCTGTAGTGGGGCGCAGATTCACCTTCTGTAATGGGGCGCTGATTCACCTTCTGTAATGGGGCCCTGGTTCACCTTCTGTAATGGGGGGCACTGGTTCACCTTCTGTAATGGGGGGCACTAGTTCAGCTTCTGTAGTGGGGCGCAGATTCACCTTCTGTAGTGGGGCGCAGATTCACCTTCTGTAGTGGGGCGCAGATTCACCTTCTGTAATGGAGCGCTGGTTCACCTTCTGTAATGGGGCCCTGGTTCACCCTCTGTAATGGGGGCGCTGGTTCACCTTCTGTAATGGGGGGCACTGGTTCACCTTCTGTAATGGGACCCTGGTTAACCTGTAATGGGGGCACTGGTTCACCTTCTGTAATGGGGGGCACTGGTTCACCTTCTGTAATGGGGGGCACTGGTTCACCTTCTGTAATGGGGGGCACTGGTTCACCTTCTGTAATGGGACCCTGGTTAACCTTCTGTAATGGGGGCACTGGTTCACCTTCTGTAAAGGGGGGCCCTGGTTCACCTTCTGTAATGGGGCGCAGATTCACCTTCTGTAATGGAGGTGCTGGTTCACCTTCTGTAATGGGGGGGCACTGGTTCATCTTCTGTAATGGGGGGGCACTGGTTCACCTTCTGTAATGGGGGGGCACTGGTTCACCTTCTGTAATGGGAGGGCTGGTTCACCTTCTGTAATGGGGCCCTGGTTCACCTTCTGTAATGGGGGGCACTGGTTCACCTTCTGTAATGGGGGGCACTGGTTCAGCTTCTGTAATGGGGGGCCCTGGTTCACCTTCTGTAATGGGGCGCAGATTCACCTTCTGTAGTGGGGTGCAGATTCACCTTCTGTAATGGGGCGCTGATTCACCTTCTGTAATGGGGCCCTGGTTCACCTTCTGTAATGGGGGGCACTGGTTCACCTTCTGTAATGGGGGGCACTGGTTCACCTTCTGTAATGGGGGGCACTGGTTCAGCTTCTGTAATGGGGGGCCCTGGTTCACCTTCTGTAATGGGGCGCAGATTCACCTTCTGTAGTGGGGCGCAGATTCACCTTCTGTAATGGGGCGCAGATTCACCTTCTGTAGTGGGGCGCAGATTCACCTTCTGTAATGGGGCGCTGATTCACCTTCTGTAATGGGGCCCTGGTTCACCTTCTGTAATGGGGGGCACTGGTTCACCTTCTGTAATGGGGGGCACTAGTTCAGCTTCTGTAGTGGGGCGCAGATTCACCTTCTGTAGTGGGGCGCAGATTCACCTTCTGTAGTGGGGCGCAGATTCACCTTCTGTAATGGAGCGCTGGTTCACCTTCTGTAATGGGGCCCTGGTTCACCTTCTGTACTGGGGGGCACTGGTTCACCTTCTGTACTGGGGGGCACTGGTTCACCTTCTGTAATGGGGGGCCCTGGTTCACCTTCTGTAGTGGGGCGCAGATTCGCCTTCTGTAGTGGGGCGCAGATTCACCTTCTGTAATGGAGCGCTGGTTCACCTTCTGTAATGGAGCACTGGTTCACCTTCTGTAATGGGGGGCCCTGGTTCACCTTCTGTAATGGGGGCACTGGTTCACCTTCTGTAGTGGGGGGCACTGGTTCACCTTCTGTAATGGGGGCCCTGAGTCACCTTCTGTAATGGAGCGCTGGTTCACCTTCTGTAGTGGGGGGCACTGGTTCACCTTCTGTAATGGGGGCCCTGAGTCACCTTCTGTAGTGGGGCGCAGATTCACCTTCTGTAATGGGGGCGCTGGTTCACCATATTTAATGGGGGGGGGCACTGGTTCACTTTCTGTAATGAGGCATTGGTTCACCTTCTGTAATTGGATCACCCCAAGAGCTAGGGGTACTCGGTACTGGGTCCTTCGGTTCACAGGGGGATGTCACGGTGGCTGACCCGGTCCGTGGCCCTCGGGAAGTCTGTTGGAAAAGGGGAAATGTTCATGACGCCACCTGTGGTATTTGGTCAGGGTGACCGACGCTGCTTTAAGGGGTCCGCTGGGGTAATGTTATGGCAGCTAGATGGTATACACTTCACCTGTGGGAAGGTATCCCCAGGGCTTCCCAGTGTGTAGATGGTGGTATGGTGAGAGGCGCAGTGAAGAACGAGGACACAAGGTTGCAGTCTCTTTACCTTTACTTGAAGGCTTCAGTGTCCACAGTCCAGAGCACAGATCACAGGGTAGACAGAGTCCGGCCGGTTTGGAGGCAAATCCAGAGTCCCGTTATCCAGGTGTAAATCAGTAGCCTTCCTCTAGGGCCTTGGTGTTGTAGTCCCTTATTGCTGAGCCTCTCATAAGGTCCTCACAGATGTTGTAGATGTTATGTCTCTTTCTCTGTCCCCCAGATGGATAGGACAACCCGTATGACTGGTGGCTTGAGGCTTTTTACAGGGACTCTATCATGCCCCGGCCTCTCGTGGGTGCCACCTTGCCTCCTGGGTATGGGGCGGATCAGTAACGTGAAATTAGCTGTCCTGCCAGTTTCTGGAGCAAGGCATAAAGGACTGTTGCTCCCTCGGTGTTCCGGCTACCGGATCCTGCGCCTCATAAGGAGGCAGCCTGTGCAGGGCAGAGCTCCTTCTGGTTTCCTTTCCTTTTGCTATGACTTTCTTCTCACTCTCTACAATACAGTTCTTTGTTCGTGTCCTTTCTTAGGAACTGCCGGACGTGGGGCAGGCGCAGCTCCGTGTCCTTCTGTCTAGGCCTCTGAGAGGATCCCACGCCTGTCAGGGACCAACTACCTGAGTGGAGCTCAGCCAGGAACTGCCTAACTTCCTCTCCAGACCACCAGTTTTACCTAAGTGTGAAAAGTGTCCTAATAAATAGGAGCATAGCTCCCCCTGGTGGACTGGAGTATGAAATGTGTTGTATGTTTGTGGTACCTGATAAAGAGATCTCCTTTATTGCCTCCAAACGTAACATCACTGCCCCCTAGAGGAGAATGATATTACTGCAGCGACCAGGACCATGGGGCTCTGCGTAATGGGGGGCACTGGTTCACCTTCTGTAATGGGGGCGCTGGTTCACCTTCTGTAATGGGGGCGCTGGTTCACCTTCTGTAATGGGGGCGCTGGTTCACCTTCTGTAATGGGGGCGCTGGTTCACCTTCTGTAATGGGGGCGCTGGTTCACCTTCTGTAATGAGGGCGCTGGTTCACCTTCTGTAATGGGGGCGCTGGTTCACCTTCTGTAATGGGGGCACTGGTTCACCTTCTGTAATGAGGGCGCTGGTTCACCTTCTGTAATGGGGGCGCTGGTTCACCTTCTGTAATGGGGGCACTGGTTCACCTTCTGTAATGAGGGCGCTGGTTCACCTTCTGTAATGGGGGCGCTGGTTCACCTTCTGTAATGGGGGCACTGGTTCACCTTCTGTAATGGGGGCACTGGTTCACCTTCTGTAATGGGGGCGCTGGTTCACCTTCTGTAATGGGGGCGCTGGTTCACCTTCTGTAATGAGGGCGCTGGTTCACCTTCTGTAATGGGGGCGCTGGTTCACCTTCTGTAATGGGGGCACTGGTTCACCTTCTGTAATGGGGGCACTGGTTCACCTTCTGTAATGGGGGCGCTGGTTCACCTTCTGTAATGGGGGGCGCTGGTTCACCTTCTGTAATGGGGGCACTGGTTCACCTTCTGTAATGGGGGCACTGGTTCACCTTCTGTAATGGGGGCACTGGTTCACCTTCTGTAATGGGGGCACTGGTTCACCTTCTGTAATGGGGGGCACTGGTTCACCTTCTGTAATGGGGGAACTGGTTCACCTTCTGTAATGGGGGCACTGGTTCACCTTCTGTAATGGGGGGCACTGGTTCACCTTCTGTAATGGGGGCGCTGGTTCACCTTCTGTAATGGGGGCACTGGTTCACCTTCTGTAATGGGGGGCACTGGTTCACCTTCTGTAATGGGGGCACTGGTTCACCTTCTGTAATGGGGGCACTGGTTCACCTTCTGTAATGGGGGCACTGGTTCACCTTCTGTAATGGGGGGCACTGGTTCACCTTCTGTAATGGGGGAACTGGTTCACCTTCTGTAATGGGGGCGCTGGTTCACCTTCTGTAATGGGGGCGCTGGTTCACCTTCTGTAATGGGGGCGCTGGTTCACCTTCTGTAATGGGGGGCGCTGGTTCACCTTCTGTAATGGGGGCACTGGTTCACCTTCTGTAATGGGGGCGCTGGTTCACCTTCTGTAATGGGGGCACTGGTTCACCTTCTGTAATGGGGGCACTGGTTCACCTTCTGTAATGGGGGCGCTGGTTCACCTTCTGTAATGGGGGCACTGGTTCACCTTCTGTAATGGGGGCACTGGTTCACCTTCTGTAATGGGGGCGCTGGTTCACCTTCTGTAATGGGGGCGCTGGTTCACCTTCTGTAATGGGGGCCCTGGTTCACCTTCTGTAATGGGGGGCACTGATTCACCTTCAGTAATCGCTGGCTCACCTTCTGTAATGGGGGCACTGGCTCACCTTCTGTAATGGGGGCCCTGGTTCACCTTCTGTAATGGGGGCACTGGTTCACCTTCTGTAATGGGGGCGCTGGTTCACCTTCTGTAATGGGGGGCGCTGGTTCACCTTCTGTAATGGGGGCACTGGTTCACCTTCTGTAATGGGGGCACTGGTTCACCTTCTGTAATGGGGGCACTGGTTCACCTTCTGTAATGGGGGGCACTGGTTCACCTTCTGTAATGGGGGAACTGGTTCACCTTCTGTAATGGGGGCACTGGTTCACCTTCTGTAATGGGGGGCACTGGTTCACCTTCTGTAATGGGGGAACTGGTTCACCTTCTGTAATGGGGGCACTGGTTCACCTTCTGTAATGGGGGACGCTGGTTCAACTTCTGTAATGGGGGGTGCTGGTTCACCTTCTATAATGGGGGCGCTGGTTCACCTTCTGTAATGGGGGAACTGGTTCACCTTCTGTAATGGGGGCACTGGTTCACCTTCTGTAATGGGGGCACTGGTTCACCTTCTGTAATGGGGGCGCTGGTTCACCTTCTGTAATGGGGGCACTGGTTCACCTTCTGTAATGGGGGCACTGGTTCACCTTCTGTAATGGGGGGCACTGGTTCACCTTCTGTAATGGGGGAACTGGTTCACCTTCTGTAATGGGGGAACTGGTTCACCTTCTGTAATGGGGGCACTGGTTCACCTTCTGTAATGGGGGGCACTGGTTCACCTTCTGTAATGGGGGAACTGGTTCACCTTCTGTAATGGGGGAACTGGTTCACCTTCTGTAATGGGGGGCACTGGTTCACCTTCTGTAATGGGGGAACTGGTTCACCTTCTGTAATGGGGGAACTGGTTCACCTTCTGTAATGGGGGCACTGGTTCACCTTCTGTAATGGGGGAACTGGTTCACCTTCTGTAATGGGGACGCTGGTTCACCTTCTGTAATGGGGGCACTGGTTCACCTTCTGTAATGGGGGGCACTGGTCCACCTTCTGTAATGGGGGAACTGGTTCACCTTCTGTAATGGGGGCACTGGTTCACCTTCTGTAATGGGGGGCACTGGTTCACCTTCTGTAATGGGGGGCACTGGTTCACCTTCTGTAATGGGGGAACTGGTTCACCTTCTGTAATGGGGGGCACTGGTTCACCTTCTGTAATGGGGGCGCTGGTTCACCTTCTGTAATGGGGGGCACTGGTTCACCTTCTGTAATGGGGGCACTGGTTCACCTTCTGTAATGGGGGCACTGGTTCACCTTCTGTAATGGGGGGCACTGGTTCACCTTCTGTAATGGGGGGGCTGGTTCACCTTCTGTAATGGGGGGCACTGGTTCACCTTCTGTAATGGGGGCGCTGGTTCACCTTCTGTAATGGGGGCACTGGTTCACCTTCTGTAATGGGGGCGCTGGTTCACCTTCTGTAATGGGGGCGCTGGTTCACCTTCTGTAATGGGGGTGCTGGTTCATTTTCCATCCTGGGGCGTCTTCGTGGCGTTTCAGCAGCACCTGACAATGAAGAGGAGGACGAGGTGTCAGAGTTTGAAAAACAAAGAAAGGCGGTATGTGCGCATGGAGGTGGTTCAAAGGGGGTGGAGGAGGGGGTAAAAAGGGGAAGGTGGAGAGGGGGATTGGGGTGGATGAGGAAAGGTCAGGCAGGGATCAGGGATGAAAAATCTGACAGTTGTCTTCTCTCTTCTCTCTTCCTTCTTCTCTCTTTCTTCTGTGTTCTTCAGGAGCAGCTTCTGTAACACTACAACACCCAGCAAGGACCTCGATCTGACAGCATGGCCGCAGAAAGGGGGCTTAGGGGAGTGGGTGAAGAGAGGGGGAGGGGATGGAAGGGGGATTGGGGTGGAGGAGAGATTGTGCAGGCATCTTCTTACAGGTTTCTTCTTTCTTCTGTCTTCTCTAGCAGCAGGAGCAGCGAGCGATTGTGGTGTCACAGGCTTCTGTGGCACCACAAGGCCCAGCACAACGCAGATCCAAGAGTGTGACTGCCCTGTACAAATCCTCAGCTACTATGAGGACGTGCAGGGCAGGTCATCATCTCATTGACCACCAAGCGATTTACAGCAATAAAAGAACTCCCCTCAAATACGAACCCAGTCATCGCCAGTCAGACAAGGCCGGCTTTGTCGTGGGCTCAGATGCTGCATTATATACAGAATTGTTTTTTTTCCATGTTACATGACAATAGTACCTATAAGGAACTCTGATCCCACTATTTTTTTCAAAAATTAATTATCTCAAATACTAGATGAGGGAGCGTCTTTGGGTATCATTGATTCCAGGCTCAGAAAGTTCCTATTTACAGACCATCCTATAATATTCCAATATTCCACGGTTTACCCAAAACACACAAAGGGATTTTCCCCTCGCCCTTATGACCGGTCATTTCAGCAATAGGGCCCCCGAGTGAGGGACTCCACGAATGTCTAGACAACCATTTGCATTCATTATCTACCAGAATACCGGGTTTTTCTTTAAAGGGAACCTGTCACCCCGGTTTTTCACTCGGAGATAAAAATACCGCTACATAGGGCATGAGCTGTGCTTTACAAAAGTGTTTTTTTCTACCCTGATTCCCCACCTAAGCTGCCGAAATTACTTACCAAAGTCGCCGTTTTCGCTTGTCAATCATGCTGGTCTGGTCATAGGGGCGTGGTGACAAAGCTGTTTCTTCCCCCAGATCTTGCTTAGGTTTCCGTCGGTGGCGTAGTGGTTTGCGACTGCGCAGGTGACGAAAAACAGCGCGCTCTGCGCTATATCCCTGGTGATCGGTGGGGGCGGCCATCTTCCTGTGGCCGTGCGTGCGCAGTTGGAGCACTCTGCTGCCCGGGACTTCAGGAAAATGGCCGCGGGATGCCACGCGTGCGCAGATGGGGATCGTGGCGGCCATTTTCCTGAAGCAGAGTTCGCATCTCGGCTTCAGGAAGATGGCCGCCCCCACCGATCACCAGGGGAATAGCGCAGAGCGCGCTGTTTTTCGTCACCTGCGCAGTCGCAAACCACTACGCCACCAACGGAAACCTAAGCAAGATCTGGGGGAAGAAACAGCTTTGTCACCACGCCCATCAGACCAGACCAGCATGATTGACAAGCGAAAACGGCGACTTTGGTAAGTAATTTCGGCAGCTTAGGTGGGGAATCAAGGTAGAAAAAAAACACTTTTGTAAAGCACAGCTCATGCCCTATGTAGCGGTATTTTTGTCTCCGAGTGAAAAACCGGGGTGACAGGTTCCCTTTAAATTCAGCAATTTGATGAATTTTCATTAGAGGGGGAAAACCACTTTTGCACACTAGATGTGGCCAATCTGTATTCCTGCATTCCACATCCACTTGTGGTCACAGCTGCCCAATACCATCTGGACACTACATCATTACTGGTTTGTACGATCTGATGACACATAACTATTTCATGTTTAATTCTACGTTTTTCTTACAAGTATTTGGGGCACCAATGGGTGCTAAATTCTCCCCCTTTCCTCGCCATACTGTATATGGCTTGGTCGGAGGAGAAATTCATTTTCCACCCTGACAGTCCCTTCTCCACCCACATCAGGAGGTATGGTCGACATGTAGACGACCTCCTCCTAGTGGGTGGGAAGTACATTAGCATTTTCTGAATTTGTTATAAATCTAAATGGTAATACATTTGATTTCAAATTCACGACTGATTCACTTTCCAATCAAATTTAATTTTGGGGTATTTTGCTGGAAGGAGAGTGCATTGCTGACTGTGTACATACATCTTTGTACAGGAAAAGCATATCCGGCAATACTATCCTCCAATCGACAAGCTGTCACCCCACACCTACTACCAGGGCCGTCCTCTATGGAGAAAGTTAGGTGCTAGACGCATGTTCAGGTGACAACTGTTTCCTTGCGGAGAGTAATGTTGTACATAACCGATTGTGATAACGGGGATATGGAAGTCAGTGGGTTCAAGACGCATTCACCAAAGTGAAAAATAAAGCAAGAATTCAACCTATGTGATAAGAAAAATATTCTATCCAATATAACTAATGATGCATCTGTTACTGTTTCCACATCCTACAATATAATCAAGTCAAAAATATTATCCAAAAAAATCTTCCAGTCATCAATCAAGATGACACATTTAGAAAAATCCTGTCTGAGGGCTGTAGGTCTGTGGCAAAAAGAGGTCGGACCCTGGGCACCATGCTTTCACCGAGACTGTTTCAAAGTCCAACCATAAAGACCTGTTGGTTAAAACCCCAAATTTTTGTCAAGTGTGCAGGAAATGGATGTAACACATGCGCCTTTATTATTATTATTATTATAATTTATTTATATAGCACCATTAATTCCATGGTGCTGTACATGTGAAAAGGGGTTACATACAGGGTCATAGATATCGTTAACAGTAAACGAATTTACAATGACAGACTGGTACAGAGGGGAGAGGACCCTGTCCTTGCAGAATAACATTCTACTGGATAATGAGAAAGAGACAGGAGGTTGGTGTGCTGCAGCACTGGTAGTGGTGAGGCGGAAGCTCTGGTGGTGGTGAGGTGGCAGAAGCTCTGGTGGTGGCGACACGGCAGCTCGGGTGGTTGATGCAGCGGCTCGGGTGGTTGGTGGGGCGGCAGCTCCGGTGGTTGGTGAGGCAGCAGAATGGTTATAGCAGGCTGTAGGCTTTCCTGAAGAGATGGGTTTTCAGGTTCCGTCTGAAGGATCCGAGGGTGGTGGATAATCGGACGTGCTGAGGCGTGGAATTCTAGAGGATGAAAGATATTCGGGGGAAATCTTGGAGGCGGTTGTGTGAGGAACGAATAAGTGTGGAGGAGAGTAAGAGGCCTTGGGAGGATCGAAGATTACGTGAGGGATAGGGAGGGGACAGGTTGTGGATGGCTTTGTAGATCAGTGTTAGTAGTTTGAACTGGATTCGTTGGGGAATTGGGAGCCAGTGGAGGGATTTGCAGAGGGGTGAAGCAGGGGAGTAGCAAGGAGAGAGGTGGATTAGCCGAGCAGCAGAGTTGAGGACAGACTGGAGCGGTGCAAGAGAGTTAGCGGGGAGGCCACAGAGGAGGGTGTTGCAGTAATCGAGGCGGGAGATGATGAGGGCATGCACAAGAGTTTTAGTAGATTGTGGGCTGAGGAAGGGATGGATTCTGGCAATATTTTTGAGTTGGAGGTGGCAAGAGTTTGGATGTGCGGTTTGATGGACAGGGCAGAGTCGAGAGCTACCGTGAGGCAGCGGATTTCAGGTGCGGGAGAGCGCGTGATGCCGTTTACCATAATAGATCAGGTAGGGGGATACGCGAGATGGGGAAAAAATGATGAGTTCGGTTTTGTCTACATTGAGTTTTAGGAAGCGAGATTTGAAGAAGGAGGATATGGCTGACAGACACTCCGGAATTCTGGACAGAAGAGAGGTGACATTTGAGGCAGAGAGGTAGATCTGAGTGTCGTCTGCATATACAGTGGGTGGTACTAGAAGCCATGGGACTTTTTGAGTTGTCCTAGGCCAAGGGTATAGATGGAAAAAAGTAGGGGCCCTAGGACAGAGCCTTGAGGGACTCCCAACAGAGAGGGGGCAGGATGAGGAGGTAGTGTGGGAGTGGGAAATGCTAAATGTGTGGTTGGAAAGGTACGAGGCAATCCAGGACAGGGCAAGGCCTTTGATGCAGAGGGAAGAAAGAATCTGAAGCAGTAGGCAGTGGTCGACTGTGTTGAAAACAGAAGACAAGTCGAGAAGGAGGAGGATGGAGAACTCTCTGTTAGCTTTGGTTGTGAGTAAGTCATTAGTAATTTTGGTCAGAGCAGTTTCGGTGGAGTGGTGGGGGCGGAAGCCAGATTGGAGGTTGTCAAGGAGAGAGTTAGATGAGAGGTGGGAGGAAAGATGACCATGGACATGCTGCTCAAGGAGTTTGGAAGCAAACTGGAGCAGTGATATGGGGCGATAGCTGGGCATAGCAGTTGGGTCAAAGTTAGCTTTTTTGAGGATAGGTGTGATGGTGGCATGTTTGAAAGCAGAGGGGAAAGTACCAGAAGAGAGCGATAGGTTGAAGAGATGGGTTAGGGCTGGAATGAGCATGTTAGTGAGGTTGGGGAGCAGGCGGGAAGGGATGGGGTCAAGTGCTCAGGTGGTGAGGTGTGATTTGGAAAGGAGGCAAGTAAGCTCTCCTTCAGTGATGTTGGAGAGGGAAGTTATTGTGGAAGGGCAGAGATCTGGTATGTGGAGTGGTTGGGGTGGTGGAACAGTAAAGGTTTGCCTTGTTTGGTCGATCTTGTTTTTAAAGTAGGTGGCAAAGTCTTCAGAAGAAGGAAACCCACTCCCCCGCCATGTCTGTTGCCAGAACGAGGAGTGTGGGTAAAGTGTAGGCCACCGTAACTCAGTGCAGTAGGGGAGGCCGTGTCAGGGGGTGTCAGCCAGGTCTCTGTGAGGGCCAGAAAGTAAAGTTTGCGGGAAGTAAAGAGATCGAGGATCACGTGGAGCTTGTTGCAGACAGAGCGGGCATTCCAAAGTGTCCCAGAGAAAGGAAGCAGCGGGGTGGGGGTCAGTTGCACAGGTTTTAAGTGTAAGGGATTGCGGTAGTTTCTCATAGTGTGAGAAGGACAGGGGTGAGGATTAGTGGGATGTATGAGGCGGGGGGCCAGGATTCGGGATATGTCACCAGCAGTGAAAATTTAAAAAAAAGGGAAGGGAAAGCAGGTGGGTGAAGGAGAGCAGTCAGCTTATATTATATGCTAGTAAGTGAGGTGTGAGGTTGTAGAGCACGTTTGCGGGTGAAGCGAGGTCAGGGGGTGGGAGAGAGGGGGAGATACAGTAGTTATTTGGTTTGAGGGTGCAGGGGTAGGGGTTAGCGAATGAGAGTGAGGATTAGTGGAGCGAAAATAGTGAGGGCAAATGTGAGTATGGTTGAATAGCAGGGGAGGAAAGGAGAAGCAAGTAAAATTAGAATACAGTGATTAGTCTTACCGTCTGGCCGATTCCTGGACTATTCCTGGCATATTTCTGATGATACACTTAAATGATGTCACTTCAAATGATGTCACATCTAAAGACAAATCTGACCAAGACCATTCAACTTATACCATTCAAGTGTCCAAGAAATGAAGCCAGGTGAGAGAGGAAAGAGGTGGAGGACAGTCCACAGCAGGGGACAATTAGCAGATTGCAGTTAAATGAACATTTGACTGCCATCAAAGCTGAAGAAAGATAGGATAAGATGGGAGGATAGTGTTAGGTGGGAAAAGCATGGATATATCAATCAGCATGCAGTAAATTAGAAGTATGATTCATTGAATTAAAGTCGGGGAGAAAGTAGCAGCGTACCAAGGAAGAACGGGGGAGAGAGGTGCATGGATTCAGGGGTGCAGTGGGAATTCCAGGTTAGCAGACAGTTCAAATGTACCTGTGGATGGAAGCAGATGGGTCAGGTCATGACAGCGTGAAGGAGAATATGCCATGGGTTACCATTATGGCATATTTCTGACGATACACTTAAAAGATGTAACTTCAAATGATGTCACATCTGACTTTACTGTGGACAAAACAAAAAAACATATATTCTTCTCCAGGAGACATTTATCACATTCAAGAATTCATCAATTGCGATACCACATCATATATTCCATCTGTTGTGGATTTATGTAAGATGCAATATGTAGGATTTACAACTAGAAAACGAATACAGCGGAGTTCTGATCGCTTAAACAATATGTCACGGAGTTACCGCGACAGAGCCCTATCAGAAGAACGCAGTGTCTGATGGCTCCTGCTTCGCCGCTGAGAAGAAGTACTTCTCCGGTGTATTAAATTGTTTGTTTTCTCTGTCGCCCATGACGGCACCACGGAGAGAGGGGATCAGCCCACCAAGAACAGGAAACCTACAGATAAAAAGGCGGTACCACTCTCCCGCATCAGTTGGTTTCCTGTCCTTGATGGGAGACCTACGGACTTACCAGAGAAGATCGACGTGGGATTCCGGGGCCAATCAGTCCGACTCAGGCAGCTGGGGTCCCTCTGCCTCGGCTGGCGTGGTCACCCGAAGCGCCACCGCTGGGGCTAGTGGGCCTCTAGGGTGTGCGGGGGAGGTGACATGGAGTTCGCGGTCACCTCCCCAGGTAAGATGCAGCAGCTGCAACATCCAGGGGGGTCCCTCTGTGATTGCGGGAGGAGTGGCGCGGCCCTCCCAGAGAAAGCGTCAGCCTGCACACTGCATTGCCACCCGGCATGCAGAGCCGCGCATTAAGGGGTTGCATAGGACCGGGAGCCCGGCGGGCAGCTCCATATGCGCGTTTTCCGGGCGCCATCTTGGCCCTACGGCGCATGCCCGAGACTTGCCGAAATCTCACGATAGCTGTGAGTACTAGCTGCGCAGGCCGATGGGCGCTTCTGTGCGGGCGCCGGCGATGGGCGCTTCTGCGCGGGCGCCGGCAATGGGCGCATCTGCGCCGGCGATGGGCGCATCTGCGCGGGCGCCGGCGATGGGTGCATCTGCGCAGGCGCCGGCGGCTTGACAAGTCTGTGCAGGCGCTAGCGAAACAGCGCTGGGCGCCGAGGCTATGAGGTGCTTCTGCGCAGGCGTCGGTTCAAAAAAGCGGCGGGAATCTCCAGTATAAGAAGAGAGCTGCTCCAGCTGCCCAGGGGCACCGCAGCATTATCCGCAGCACGGGCCTCAAGCAGCAGCAGCACGAGCCTCAAGCCGCAGCACCAGCCACCGCAGCGCCAGCCGCAGTATGAGCGACCCGGCATCACCATTGCCATAATCACCACCACCACCAGTATCGCCGCCGCAGCAGCAGCAGCAAAAACGTCGACAACAGAAAGGACACCAGGATACTACCGGTAAAGATCGCCAAAGGTCCCAGCACAGCAAGGAGTCCAGCAAGGTGTCGGGGAAAAAGACAGATGCAGAGCATCCCCAACCGGTATTTATGGGTCCTTGAGGTGGTAAGTGATCTTCGTGAAAGTCAGAGGCAGTAAGGTTATTATTTGTCTCTTTTATAGGGGAAGAAAAGCTTAGGAAAAATTAAGCATAGAATCTGTGCCCTTTGTAGAGAAGATCTTCCATCTACCTGGGAAAAGAGACTATGTAATACATGCATACAGCAGACAGTATCTGAAAGTCTTCCCGGGTTCGCAGCCAACCTAAAAACCCTGATCAAGGATCAGGTAGAAGACCCTTTTAGATCCCTAAAAAAGGGGAAAAAAAACGGAGGAAGACCAGACACAGGTCCCCGTCTCCGGCATCGAATACAGACAGTCATAGCTCGAGCTCAGTTTCCTGTAACTCCTCCTCTTCATCATCATCCTCTTCTTCCTCGGGGGGGGGGGGGGGCACAGTTGTTTTCCCCTAGAAGACACTGATGGCCTCATAAAAGCAGTGAGGAGCACTATGGGGCTAGTAGACTCCCACCCCAAAAGATCGGTTCAGGACATTATGTTGGGGGTCTAGAGCAGAAAAAGAAGAGGGCCTTTCCGCTTAATGACGCAATATCGGCACTAATTAAAAAAGAGTGGAAAAAACCCATAAAAAAGTCACTATTAACCCCAAAAAGAAAGTATCCCTTCGAGGACGAATCCTGCTCCTTCTGGGATAAAGCTCCTAAACTAGATGTCACCATAGCTAAGGCATCAAAGAAATTCACCCTCCCTTTTGAAGACATGAGGGTCCTAAAAGACCCTATGGACAAGAAGGTGGATGCCTTTCTCAAAAGCTCCTGGGAAGCAGCGGGAGGAGGTCTAAAGCCGGCAGTGGCAGCCGCATGCACATCCCGCTCCCTAATGATCTGTTTAGATCAACTAGAGGGCCAGCTAAAAGGGAAATCGTCCCGGGACTCTATACTGAACACCTTGTCCGTAATGAGGGGGGCAGCTGCATTTTTGGCTGATGCTTCTGCCGATTCCATCAGATTAGCCGCTAGATCAGCGGTCTTCTCGAACGCGGCTAGGCGCGCCCTCTGGCTTAAATGCTGGCCAGGCGATTTGCAAACAAAAACAAAATTGTGTACCATCCCATGTGAAGGAGAATTTTTGTTCGGGTCCACCCTAGATGACATCCTGGAAAAAGCAGGGGATAAAAAGAAATCTTTTCCCTCCCTGAGTTTCCCCTCTTATAGGAAGCCCTTTCGGAGCAAGAGGTTTTTCCGTAAAAAAACGGGGAGAGGCCAGGGGAAATGGGAAGATAAGAAAAATAAGAACAAGGGATTTATCTTTAACAAAAATCCCAATGATAACAAAAAACCTTCCCAATGAAGGTTAGCCCCAGGTGGGGGTAGATTGTCTCTCTTTCTCTCGGCCTGGGAAAGAATTACCTCCAGTCAATGGATTCTGAGCATAATAGAATCAGGACTGAAATTGACGTTTCAAAAATACCCTCGTCCCTCCTTTATGATGACATCTCCAAGGTCTTCAGCGGAGGAACAATTGGCATTGGAGAACAAAGTCATTGGGTTAGTAGAAAAAGGAGTGCTCCTGGAAGTTCCCCCATGAGAAAGAGGGCAAGGGTACTATTCCCCTCTGTTCCTAAGGAAAAAACCGGACGGGTCCTACAGGACTATCATAAACTTGAAAACCCTAAACAATTACCTAGAGGTTCAAGCATTCAAGATGGAAACAATAAAAATGCTGTTTCCTCAATGGTTCATGGTAGTCCTGGACCTGAAGGACGCGTATTACCACGTCCCCATACACAAAGATCACCAAAAGCTTCTCAGGATCGCTGTTCACATCAGGGGGGTGTTACGCCACTTCCAATTCTCAGCTCTACCCTTTGGTCTAGCCATAGCCCCGAGAATTTTCACAAAACTGATTGCGGAGGTAATGGCTCATCTCAGGGAACAAAACACCCTGATTGTACCATATCTAGACGACTTTTTGGTGATAGGCTCCTCCCCCCAACATTGCGAGAATCAGCTGGCAACAGTAATACATTCTTTAAAGGAGTTGGGCTGGCTAATAAACTTAAAAAAGTCCAGACTATTGCCTTCCCAGGTCCAGGAGTATCTAGGTCTCACCCTAGACTCCATAAAAATGGAATGTCGGCTCCCGGGGGACAAAATACAAAAAGTAAAAAGTCTATCAAAAATTCAATCTCTTCCCTCCATAACTCTCCGCCAGGCCATGTCCCTCTTGGGCTCCATGACTTCATGCATCCCCGCAGTCCAATGGGCTCATTCAAGAGACCTCCAATGGCAAATTTTGTCAGAACAGGTCTCTCTAGGGGGGCATTTAGAAGGGCGGGTAACATTATCTCCTCTCACAAATCACTCACTAATCTGGTGGACATCGCAGGAAAATCTTTCCCGGGTTGTCCCGTGGGTATTCCCAGTTTCAAAGGTCCAGACCACGGACGCAAGTCCCACGGGGTGGGGAGCTCATCTCGGCGATCTAGTAGCCCAGGGCACTTGGTCGACAGCACTAGCAAACAAATCTTCCAATATGAAGGAACTTCTTGCGGTCAAGTTTGCCCTGCTGGAATTCTTGGGGGCCCTTCACTCTCACCATGTCAGGGTGATGTCAGACAACCGGGTGGTGGTATCATACCTAAATCACCAAGGGGGTACTCGTTCCCAAAATCTAATGGAGGTGACCAAGTCAATCCTACAAATAGCCGAGAGCAACCTTCTATCCCTGACAAGCCTGCACATAAAGGGAGTGGACAATTACAAAGCAGACTTCCTCAGTCGTTCCAGTCTAAAACAAGGGGAATGGGAGCTAAATCAGGCAGTATTTACCCAGATCACAGAAAAATGGGGTGTACCCAAGATAGGCCTCTTCGCAAACCACTTAAACAAAAAAGTAGACTCCTTTTGCTCCATAGCTCCCCTGGGGAACCCAGTAGTAGTGGACGCATTCCTGATCCCTTGGCGGCATCAGCTGGCTTATGCTTTTCCTCCTCTTGCTCTGATTCCGGCAGTGCTGAGGAAGATTTGGGAGGACGGGGCTCTTGTGATCTTAATAGCCCCGTTCTGGCCAAAGAGGCCTTGGTTCTCTTGGATGAGGAAAATGTCAATATCCGACCCATGGGTATTACCAGACCTCCCAAACCTACTATCCCAGGGCCCGGTTCATCATCCACAAGTCAAGAGCTTACACTTGACAGCTTGGCTTTTGAGAGGAAGCTTTTAGAAGGCAGAGGGTTCTCTCTGGGGCTAATTTCAACTCTATTACAAAGTAGAAAACCGGTCACAACAAAACAGTACGGGAAGATATGGAAAAAATTCCTTTCATCATCAGGTGTGAAAATAGGGGAAGAAATCCCCCTTAAATCCATATTAGAATTTTTGCAAAAGGGGTTGGAGATTGGTTTAGCCACGAGCACCCTAAAAGTTCATGTGGCAGCGTTGGGAGCCCTATTTAATTTTGATTTAGCTTCAAATAGGTGGGTCTCTAGGTTTATCAGAGCAGCCGGGAGATCAAGACCTCTTCCAGTAAGGGTTATCCCCCAATGGGATTTAAATTTGGTCCTTAAAGCTCTGACTAAACCTCCCTTTGAGCCATTAGATGAAATCTCAATGAAAATCCTATCTCTCAAAACTTCCCTGTTGGTCGCCCTCACATCTGCCCGTAGAGTTAGTGACATACAGGCGCTTTCAGCTAACCCCCCTTACATGCAGTTCTTAGAGGATAGGGTCATTTTAAAGATAGACCCAGCATACCTTCCGAAGGTGGCTTCCAGGTTTCACAGATCTCAAGAGATATCACTCCCCTCCTTCTGCCCCAACCCTAAAAATAGGGAGGAACAAATGTTACATACGTTAGATGTCAGAAGATGCCTCTTGCAATACTAAGGCTGGTTTCACACTTGCGTTTTGATCTGCAGCGTTTGCACTGAAAAAAACGCATGCGTTTTTTTACCCTATGTTTAACATTAAAAACGCATGCGTTTTTTTGCATGCGTTTTGCCGCGTCTGACAACGCATGCTTTTTTTTCATGCTTGCGTTTTGTTGCAGAAATGCAACATGTAGTAATTTCTAGAGGCGTTTTTTTGCCACAAAAAAACGCATGCGTTTTTTTGCGGCAAAAAAACGTATTGCTGTCTATGTAAACGCATGCGTTTTTATAGAAAAAAACAAGAATACACACTTATAAGCCACCCCCCACCATCAAGGTGATAAAGGGATCCAAACCCTACCCCTAACCCTACCCCTAACCCTAGGTATCCTAACCCTACCCCTAACCCTAACCCTAGGGATCCTAACCCTACCCCTAACCCTAACCCTAGGGATCCTACCCCTAACCCTACCCCTAACCCTAGGTATCCTAACCCTACCCCTAACCCTAACCCTAGGGATCCTACCCCTAACCCTACCCCTAACCCTAGGGATCCTAACCCTAACCCTAACCCTAGCTATTTCTATTTATAGTGGGTTTTCTTGTTGATTTTGATGATTGGCAGCTGTCACACACTTCTCAGCATGCGTTTCAAAAATGCAAACGCAGGAAAAAACACATGTAAACGCGGCAAAACGCCACGTTTTTTTTTCTGCATCCAAAAACGCATGCGTCTAAATAACGCAGCGTTTGCACGCGTTTACATGCGTTTTTTCACCACATGCGTTTGCGTTAAAAACGCTGCAGATCAAAATTCAAGTGTGAAACCAGCCTTAGAAGCCACCAGAGAGAGTAGGGAGGATTCCTCTCTTTTTGTGTGTTTCCAGGGTCCCTGAAAGGGGAAAAAAGCCTCCAAAGCCACTCTAGCGAGATGGATCACGGACGCCATCAGCCTGTCATACTCAGCAAGTGGAATGCCCGTTCCAGGGGAGGTCAAGGCTCACTCGACAAGGGCAGTGGCAACTTCTTGGGCGGAGAAGGCCGGAGCTTCTATAGACCAGATATGTAGAGCTGCTACCTGGTCCTCACCATCTGCATTCTATAGGCACTATAGATTGGACCTTATCTCCTCTTCGGACCTTACCTTTGGTAAAAGGGTTCTGGAAGTGGTGGTCCCTCCCTGAATGTACAATCTATGAAATCTCTCCGTGGTGCCGTCATGGGCGACAGAGAAAAATATAGTTCTTACCGATAACGGTATTTCTCTGAGCCCATGACGGCACCCGTACATTCCCTCTCTTCACTTATGGGTGTACACATCAACATAGTGCCATAGTTAATTGATATTAGGTCACGCGGTATCTTGATTATGCTAAGTAATGTTAAAACTAACAAGCTTTTGTAGTCTCCCATTGTTCTCTATGTAAACAACTGATGCAGGAGAGTGGTACCGCCTTTTTATCTGTAGGTTTCCTGTCCTTGGTGGACGGATCCCCTCTCTCCGTGGTGCTGTCATGGGCTCAGAGAAATACCGTTATCGGTAAGAACTATATTTTTTTTGCAGCAGGACAGGGGTTATTCGGCCATGTGGAAATCTCTGCTTTCAGCTGTGCTCGGTTAGCCACTCCTCTCTTCTATAAAAGCTAGGCCTTCTGGACAGATCCTTGTCTGAGTTAGCACTTGCTACATAGATCTGGAGAGTGAGGAGCTGGTGTCTGGAGAGCTGGAGGAGTTTATTGTGCGACTGTTGCTTGGTTTGTACGCTTGGAAATTTCTTATCCTTACCAGCCTTATTTTTTTCCCTCGTCCTTCACACCCTAGTGAATACCTCTGTTATTTGTGAGAGTATATTTGTGTGAGTGGAGTTTTCTTTTACCCTTGTCTTTTTTCCCCTGTCTGTCGGGTTGGTGTACCCCCAGTGCTTGGCCCAGGAAAGGCGCCCCTGGAACCAGTTTACTCCCCAGTCTTATCGTGACACAATATTTATAATAAATGGATCGTCCTCTGGTGCCACTAAGAACTTTTTTACTATGTACAATTGTCACGATACCCAGGTATTAATGCTGCAGGGGAAACTGCACCCAGCAGCAACGGAGCTGGACCAGACACCGGGTAACTAACATGAACACCAACGGGACCTTTCACATGAGACAGAGTGATCAGGTAAAGCAAAAGGACCTACGATCATGTGACAGAGTGGGAGGCGGTCAGGGGGCGGAGCCAGACGCCAAGGAAACAGAGAAGGGACAAGCATAAAAGAATAGTGAAACAAGCAGAGGTCGTAGCCAGGAGATTACAAGATACCAACAGGGAGAGTCAGGGAATAGTCAGAAGCAATGCCAGAAGTCAGTAATCCAGGAAAACGAATAAAGCACGTGGCAGCAAGACACAAAGCAAGCCACCACACACTTCAGAGGTCAAGCATACAGACTGCAGAGAAACTTATACCAGGTTAGGAGCGAGTATAAATAGCCCTCCCATCTTGAAAGAGAGGCTAAGAACATTAACCCTGAGAGCACAGGACATTAACCTTGTCCTATCCATGACACAATAGGGATTCAGCACAGTTACAACGCTCTGGTACGGAATGAGCTGTATCCCTGAGAGGAGGTAAAATGCCTGATGTTGCTAGACACCCCAAGGAATGAATTATAGGAGCGATCTCTTCTATATATTAAATAGTCATTCTACACACAAAATTACATGGTCCATGTCTGTTATTATGTCTGGACAATAAAACGCCTGATATGTATGAACTAGAGGACAGATCTCTATTCCATGTTCTCTGCTCCTGTGCACCTGCACACCTGCTGCTGCACACCTGTTCCTGCTTCTGCACACCTGCTTCTGCTCATCTGCTACTGCTCACCTGCTTCTGCGCATCTGCTACTGCGCACCTGCTCCCGTGCACCTGTTCCTGCTCCTGCATAACTGCTCCTGCGCATCTGCTACTGTGCACCTGCTTCTTCATATCTGCTACTGCACATCTGCTACTGCGCACCTGCTCCCGCACACCTACTTCTGCACATCTGCTACTGCACATCTGCTACTGCGCACCTGTTGCTACACACCTGTTCCTGTACACCTGCTCCTGCACATTTGTGCCTACTATTTACACGTCATTCTCAGTCTCTCTGTGATTGGCTGTTTAGTATAATACAGGAGCATTGCCATTTCATTACTATGCTAGGATTAAGGGCATCTGGGACGCCAGAAGCGCTTTAGTTTTATATCTTTGTATGTCGGCTTTACAGTATAAATTATTATTTTACCTGTGGAAGTGTCGCTCTCTTCACTTCTCCCACTGTTGCTGAGCCACACCAGCTGGAGCCACTGCACCCACCGCTTTACCTCCCATGGACTTTAAAACTGCTAAGCGTGGTAAGCTCTGATACTTTTTCTAAATATAGTATCTCTCGACTTCAGCAAATCATTTGATAAAGTATCTCACACTATCCTTCTTGAAAAAATGACCAGTTATGGGATTGACAAGGTTACGGTTAGGAGGATTCATAACTGGCTCAGTGATCATGCTCAAAGAGTGGTAAATGGTTGCACATCCAATTGGAAGACTGTTTCAAGTGGGACCACAAGGCTCTGTCCTGGCCCCAGTGTTACAAGTGGGGTACCACAAGGCTCTGTTCTGGCCCCAGTGTCACAAGTGGGGTACCACTATGCTCTGTCCTGGCCCCAGTGTTACAAGTGGGGTACCACAAGGCTCTGTCCTGGCCCCAGGGTTGCAAGTGGGGTACCACAGGGCTCTGTCCTGTCCCCAGTGTTACCAGTGGGGTACCACAAGGCTCTGTCTTGTCCCCAGTGTTACAAGTGGGGTACCACAAGGCTCTGTCCTGTCCCCAGTGTTACAAGTGGGGTACCACTATGCTCTGTCCTGGCCCCAGTGTTACCAGTGGGGTACCACAAGGCTCTGTCCTGTCCCCAGTGTTACAAGTGGGGTACCACAAGGCTCTGTCCTGACCCCAGTGTTACCAGTGGGGTACCACTATGCTCTGTCCTGGCCCCAGTGTTACAAGTGGGGTACCACAAGGCTCTGTCCTGTCCCCAGGGTTACAAGTGGGGTACCACAGGGCTCTGTCCTGTCCCCAGTGTTACCAGTGGGGTACCACAAGGCTCTGTCTTGTCCCCAGTGTTACAAGTGGGGTACCACAAGGCTCTGTCCTGTCCCCAGTGTTACAAGTGGGGTACCACTATGCTCTGTCCTGGCCCCAGTGTTACCAGTGGGGTACCACAAGGCTCTGTCCTGTCCCCAGTGTTACAAGTGGGGTACCACAAGGCTCTGTCCTGACCCCAGTGTTACCAGTGGGGTACCACTATGCTCTGTCCTGGCCCCAGTGTTACAAGTGGGGTACCACAAGGCTCTGTCCTGTCCCCAGTGTTACAAGTGGGGTATCACTATGCTCTGTCCTGGCTCCAGTGTTACCAGTGGGGTACCACAAGGCTCTGTCCTGTCCCCAGTGTTACCAGTGGGGTACCACAAGGCTCTGTCCTGTCCCCAGTGTTACCAGTGAGGTACCACAAGGCTCTGTCCTGTCCCCAGTGTTACAAGTGGGGTACCACAAGGCTCTGTCCTGGCCTCAGTGTTACAAGTGGGGTACCACAAGGCTCTGTCCTGACCCCAGTGTTACAAGTGGGGTACCACTATGCTCTGTCCTGGCCCCAGTGTTACCAGTGGGGTACCACAAGGCTCTGTCCTGGCCCCAGTGTTACAAGTGGGGTACCACAAGGCTCTGTCCTGGCCCCAGTGTTACAAGTGGGGTACCACAAGGCTCTGTCCTGTCCCCAGTGTTACAAGTGGGGTACCACAAGGCTCTGTCCTGTCCCCAGTGTTACAAGTGGGGTACCACAAGGCTCTGTCCTGGCCTCAGTGTTACCAGTGCGGTACCACAAGGCTCTGCCTTGGCCCCAGTGTTACTCTGCTCCTTTCATTCTCAATAGGACCGCTGAACATAGCGGAGTGCAGTGTTCGGCATTCTCTGGAAGACTGGACATTAAACTCATTATTATTATTATTTTAATTTTTTATATATAGCACCATTGATTCCATGGTGCTGTACATGAGAAAGGGGTTACATACAGGGTTATAGATATCGTTTACAGTAAACAAATTTACAATGACAGACTGGTACAGAGGAGAGAGGACCCCGTCCTTGCGGACTTCCATTCTACTGGATAATGAGAAAGAGACAGAAGGTCGGGGGTGCAGCAGCTCCAGTAATGGTGAGGCGGCAGCTCGGATGGTGGTGAGGCGGCAGCTCCGGTGTTGGTGAGGCGGTAGCTTTGGTAGTGGTGAGGCAGCGGGATCAGTGCAGGCTGTAGGCTTTCCTGAAGAGATGGGTTTTCAGGTTCCGTCTGAAGGATCCGAGGGTGGTGGATAATCGGAAGTGTTGAGGCATGGAGTTCCAGAGGATGGGGGATATTCGGGAGAAATCTTGGAGGCGGTTGTGTGAGGAACGCATCGCTGTAACTGTCGTGTGGGCCACGTTGGAGGTTCCGGAACTTTCTACGGTAAACCTCAGGTGTAAGCTGGTATTTTGTTATCATGGCCTGCTTGATGGCCTCATAGTCACCATCTTGGTCTTGCGGGAGAGCAGCAAATGCCTCCAGAGCTTTGCCTCTTAGCCCTGGGGTCAGGTATCAGGCCCATTGTTCCCCAGGCAGCCGGTACTGTCTGCAGGCTTTCTCAAAGGCCCGCAGGAAAGTGTCCAAGTCTCCGTCCTTTTCCATCACAGGAAAGTGCTCTGGCCAGGGTTTATGGGTCTGGGCATTGCTCGACTCCCTGCCCCGCGTTGTGGATGGTACTGCCCCAAGTTGGGCCATCTGCAGTTCATGGGCCCTCCAAGCTTGGGCTTCCCACTCAGTTTGGTATTGTTGGATCAGCTGCAGACGTCCATCACGGTCGTCAGCGGGGAGTAGTTCCAAGACCGCTAGATTGGGGTCCAATCCGCCCTGGTTGCTAGTAGGACTGGCATTCAGTGGTTGGACCTCTGCTGCAGCACCATTTTCACTTGTGCTGGCTTCTGCGGCCACTGGGCTCTGAGGCCGGGCTTGGTCTGCTTCAAATTGCACCACTTTCGTAACCATTTGGCTTTTGGTTTTGCCATGGGGGTCCAGGCCATGGTACGTGTATACTCCAACAAGAGGTTCCCCTCTTCTGCTGGGTGTACCAGGCTTCTCCTTTTGCAGCCACCATTGCCATATAAAAGATAGGATAGAAAAATGGAGAAGGGTAAGGGGTAATCGCAAGTACACACACTTGTCTCAGGACTATGGAATCATAGAATGATAGAGTTGGAAGGGACCTCCTGGGTCATCTGGTCCAACCCCCTGCTCAAAGCAGGATTTACTAAATCATCCCAGAGATGTCTGTCCAGCCTCTGTTTGAAAACTTAAACTAGTAAACACTGAGCTTGTTCTCCAAAACTTATTTGGGCCAAATCCTCTCAAGAACTGTGCAAATTTTTAGTGAGAGGAATGATTGCTCAAAGCCAATCACTAATGCTCTATTATCCCACCGCTCTGCCAATATGTCACGGATCCTACCGTGCTGCCAACAATATGTTACGGTTCACGGTGAAGATACCTTTATCACCCCCCACCACTCACACCAATTTGTCACAAACCAGGGTTGTTTGGTTGCCCCTGGTTCCTTCTGAAGGGGATTTATCTATATCCCACTTCCAGTTTGGAACTTGCAGCTCTGTGGCCCCCCCTTACCCTCAGGTCAGACTAGGTACTGCACCTAGGTTAATTACTCGCCAGAAAGGCTGCCTGCTATGTACTGGCTATTGGGCTCGCTGCAGCGAGGGCGATATAACTACTCCCACTCAGACGGGAACAATAATTATGAATGCCGCTGTCGCTACAAAGCCTCCCAAATGCACAGAACAAAGTATGCTGCCACCAGCTCCAATTCTTTTAGGATTAACGGGTCCGGAACCAACCTGAATCAGTAGCATGATTCACCTCAGAGGACGCGACCGTTCGTTTAGAGCATGGAGAGAAGCTAGTAAATTTATATTTTACTCCAAAAAAGGTAGGCAGTGTTTACAAAGTATAAAAAATATATTATAAAGAAGACAAATCATCTTTACATTACAATTACAAATAAAAGAAGGATTAAGATTGAAAAAACACTTACATAGCATTCAGAACATTTCATATTATCACGGCTGGCCTGTGGGCTTTGTAGGATGCACACATCTAAATGCATGTCACATCTATAGAGCAGCTGGACCCCGGACCCCTGTAGTGACATCACGTAGGGGCTGAAACCTCCCCTTTACTTAGACTTTACGTTTTTGGCTTCACCAAAGACATTCCTAGAGAAATGGAGGGGGGAACGAGTGGCTTGAATTCCACTGGGCTGCAGCAGAGAAAAAGAAGGGGGGTCGAATCTACAGCGTGTGTGTCTGTGCCATGTTACCTTCCAGAACTAATCTCACATTATGACCTCCCCCTTTTGGACTGCGCTACGGAGGCAGAACCTCTCGATGCTCCTCCATGCGCACCTCAGCAGGTTCACCCTGGCGGGACAACCCATCTGATTTGCCATGCTCCCTGCCCATTTTGTGTTTGATGGTAAAGTCATACTGCTGGAGGGCAAGGCTTCAGAGTAGCAGCATTCCGTTGGTTCCACACATGGCTTGTAGCCAGCGCAGAGGGTGGTGGTCCGTCACCACCATGAGGGTGCGACTATATAGCTAGGGTTGCAAATGTTGCAGGGCCCAGACTAAGGCCAGGCACTCCTTCTTGATGGTGGAATAGGCCACTACCCTCAGCAGAAGCTTCCGGCTCAGGTACAACACGGGGTGCTCGTGGTTCCCCGAGTGACCTGGCTGAGCACAGCACCAAGGCCAAACTCGCTGGCGTCGGTCTGCACCAAAAATGGTTGACTGCTGCTTTCAACACCGGAGCGTTGCACAGGGCTGTTTTCAACGCCTGGAAGGCCCCCTCACAGCCGTCAGTCCAGTCGACTATGTGGGGTAGCTTCTTCCTGGTGAGGTCCATCAAGTGTTTTGCCAGGCTACTGTAGTTCTGTACGAAGAGCCTATAGTACCCTGCAGTGCCCAGCAAGGACATCACCTGTTTCTTGGTCCTGGGGGTGTGCCAGAACACAATCGCGTCCATTTTCCCAGGTTCAGGCTTTATGGACTTCCCAACTACCAAGTGCCCCAGGTAGTGGACCTCTCTTATGCCCATCTGGCACTTTCCAGGCTTGATATGAGACCGGCTTGGTGAATTCGCCTGAACACCTTCTCAAGATGCTGCAGGTGTTCATCCCAGGAGGAACGGAAGATGGAAATGTTATCCAGGTACACCACCGCGTACTTCACCAGTCCCTGAAGCAGGTGGTTGACCATCCGCTGAAAAGTGGCAGGGGCATTCTTCATGCCGAAGAGCATGACCTTGGACTCGTACAGTCCGATGGGTGTGATATAGGTGGACTTCTCCTGCACCTCGGGGCTCAGGGGAATCTGCCAGTATCCTCAACTCAGATCCATTATGGTCAGATATTTTGAGCCAGCTAACCACTCAAGCAGCTCCTCGATGGGTGCTCATCAGTGGCTGTGATGGCATTGAGCCCCCTGAAGTCCACACAGAACCGGGTGGTCTGATCCTACTTTGGCACGAGAACTACAGGTGAGGCCCACACGCTCTTTGACCGTTGAATCACCCCCAGCTGTAACATCTCATAGATCTCCTGGCGCATAACCTGCTGCACCTCATCGGAGATCCGATAGGATGTTCGCCGTAGTGGGGTATAATTCCCGGTGTCCACCTCGTGGACTGCTAACATCATCTTTCCAGGTCGGTTGCATAACACGGCCCAAAAGGGTTCCAGCGTGGTCTGCAACTGTGACCGCTGGGGTTCGGTCAACAAGGCGCTTACCTCCACATCCTCAATGGACCCCCCGGCCTTGGCTTGGGCCAGCATATCCAGGAGGGATCTTCCTCCCCATCTTTGGGCAGGCTCCAGACCAGAAGGGCGTAAGGTTCACGTTCGTGATGAGCCTACATCATGTTGACGTGAAAGGCCTTTCGCCTACCTCAAGCGTGGTCAAGCGTGACCACGTAAGTGACTGGGTGCAGCTGTTGGTGGACAACGTATGGGCCTTCCCAGGCTGTCTGAAGCTTATCCCTTCGTACAGGGACAAGCACCCACACCTTTTGACCCACATGGTAGGTCCGCTCCCGGGCATTCTGGTCGTACCAGTGCTTCTGATCAGCCTGAGCCTGCATCATGTTGTCATGTGTAGCGCCCCCACTGCCGCAGGGCCGAGGGGTACCCGGTACCGGGCCTCTGAGTCTCTGCTCCGGGGTTGTCACGGTGGCTAGGCCCGGTCCGTGACCCTGCCGAGGGGCGTACAGTGAATGATAGTTGTGGATGGTGGTGGTGGTGCGGTGCAGTAAATAACGAGGACACCAGGTTGCAGTCTCTTTACCTCTTTACTGAAGGTCTCTGGGTCCTCAGTCCGGAATACGGTTCACCAGGCTGCGCAAGTCCGGCCGGTCCAATGGCACCTCCAGAGTTCTCTTTGCAGGTGGAAATCTGTGCCTTCCTGCTAGCGCTTTGTGTTGTGGTCCTTCCCTGCTGTGCTTAGGGAAAGTCCCCACAACTGTTGTGTCTGTTTCTCGTGTTCCCTTACAACAACTCGATTAGATGATGTTCTGCTAATCCTCCGTCCCTCCCTGATGTTCTGGTTGGGACGCACCCGTATGACGGGTAGGCTCGGAGCTCTTCCGGGACCCTAGAGTCGCCCCTCTCCACAGGTTGCCCCCCAAGTCTGCATAGGTGATTTAGGTGAGACAGCCCGCCTGTGACTGACTGTCCTGCCATTGGTTTGAAGTATTGCCTGGAGCTAGATATATGAATACTTCCTCGGCGTTCCGGCCGCCGGTTGTGCGCCTCAGTAGGATGTTGCCTCGGTCTAACAGCACGACTCCTACTGGTATTCTCCTTCTTGCTTTGATCTCGTTTCTCACTCAGCACAATCTATCTCGCTTCTGATCCTTCCTTGGGCACCGCCGCTATACTGTGCAGGCACGGTCCCGTTACGTTCTGTCCAGTTGCCAGGCCTCTGTCAGGATCCCACCCCTGACAGGGGCCCTACCGAATCTTCCCCCACAACACCCTCTGCCACCAGGCGTTGTCTGGTCCAACCCAGTCAGCTTTCTGTCTAACTTCCTGCCTGACTCCCAGTTTACCCACACGGTGAGGAGTGGCCTAATAAATAGCACCCTTAGCTCCCCCTGGAGGCCCGACTGTGAAATGTATTGGTGTATGTGATACCTGGTCAGATGAACTCCTTCAGTGCCATCAGACGCACCATAGCCCCCCTTAGCGGCGGAGCCACAGTACTGCAACGACCAGGACTCTGGGGCGCTGCACTTGCACCAACTGCCTCAAGGTCTGCATTTTGTCACGGAAGCGCATGACATATTCCACTATGGACACTTCAGAAGGGTTCAGCTCCTCTTCCCAGGATTCCCTTACCAACCCAAGGGGTCCCCGGACTCGCCTGCCGTACAGGAGCTCGAAGGGGGAGAACCTCTTGAAGCCTGCGGAACTTCTCAGTAAGCGAATAGCAGGTGTAGGAGGTACCGCTCCCAGTCGCATCCTTGGGTTTCAACCAGCATGCGTAGCATCTGTTTGAGGGTACCATTGAAGCATTCACACAAGCCATTGGTCTGTGGGTGACACGCATTCGATACCAGATACTTCACCTGCATTTTCTTTTTCCATTAGGCGAGACATGAATTGGGTCCCTTGATCAGTAAGCATCTCCCTGGGAAATCTACCTGTGAAAAGATAGCCAACAGTGCATCCGCCACCTTATCTGCCCTAGTTGAGGACAGAGCCACTGCCTTCGGGTACCGTGTAGCAAAGTCTACCACAGTGAGGACGCATTCCTTTTCAGAGCTGCTGGGGACGGCCAGCAAGGCCACAATGTCCACCGCGATCCTCTGGAAAGGCTCCTCTATCACTGGCAAAGGGATCAGGGGAGCCTTAAGAGCAGGCCCCACCTTCCCCACTCTTTGGCAGGTGATACAGGAGCAGCAGTAGTTTGTCACATCTATCCCCATCTTGGGCCAATAGAAGTGTTGAGACAGCCGGGCCTTAGTTTTGCTGATCCCCAAGTGTCCAGCGAGTGGGATCTCATGGGCAATCTGCAACAACTCACTCCTGAATTGGTACCGGATGACTAGCCGTCTTTTCCTCAACCACTCCTTTTGCGATTTTCCGGGTACTGTCTCCCGGTACAACCTCCCTCGTTCCCAGAACACCCTCTCCTTATCAGTCATGGAGGTGGGCGTCTCGGCAAGGTGTCTCAGATTCTCCAGGCTCGCATCTGAGTGCAGAGCGGCACTCCTGGCTAGGGGCAGCCAGAAGCAACGTCAGGGTCTGTTCCCCATGGGAACCCTCTGGGACCTGCTCTGAGTCCATCTCTGGTTCAGTCACACCTGTGACGGAGGAGGGTCCAGAAGCCAGAACGTTATCTGTGTTGCGGGCACTCTGACTGTGGGTGACAGCAGCTACGTAGGCTGTCTCCCCGGGATTTCCACAGACTTATCAGCCGGCTCTGCTATGGGTACTGCCTCCCCATCCACTCCCAACATCTCAGGAGCAGTGCTACTTATGGGGCAGTTACCTTCCTCTGTGGCACTGGTCAGTTGCACGGTATCATCTTCTTCACGGTTCCCATGCATCTCCCCATTTCCCATAGCACCATCGCTTGCTCCTGTTAGGGGTTCCTCAGCCATCCCACCCCACAGAGTACTCCTGCACCTGTGAACACATCATCCTTGGGACACAAATGGTTAGAAGGTAACACATGCACATTTTCATGATCAGCATTATCAGTATTACCCTCGGCATTTTCAGAAAAATCATTATCAAGTACATCATTAATTGGTAAAGCATGGTCAGGTAACACATGCAATTTCCCACCATTATCATCAGCATTCAATCGGGGAGGGGAGTCAGGGACATAGTATGCAACCATCCTCCCCAAATCAGTCCCCAATACAACATCAGTGGTCAAGTTATCGGACAGCCCCACTTCCTTCACTCCGCTCCCGGCACCCCAATCTGTATAAACCTGGACCATTTGCAGGGAACAGTGGATACCCCAATCCTGTTGACAGTCAGGGTTTTCCCAGGAATAATCTCTTCAGGGGCCGCCAGTTCGGGTCGGATGAGGGTTCTTTCAGCCCCGGTGTCCTTGAGGCCTGTAGCGACATAGCCCCCCACGATGACGTGCTGCACGTTGTCACAGACCCTCCCAAATGCCCCACCCACCAAAAGAACTGCTGCTTTAGGCCCTGGGGCCTTGGCTGGGGAGTTCTTCTGCTTGTCTGGACAGTTGGGACTGATATGACCAGTCCTCTTGCAGAAAAAACACTGGTGAAGGTCGGTGGGAGGTCTGGTGCTGTTGGCAACTGGGATAGGGCCTCTGGTGTGTTGGCTGGCAGGGGTACTGGCGCTGGTTGCAGGCTTACCCCCTCTCCAGCTGGTGGTGACTGGCTTCCGCACTTCTGATCTACGGTTGGCCTCATAGGCATCGGCAATCTGCGCTGCTTTAGTCACTTCTTTGGGCTATCTGTCCATCACGAACTGTCGCACCTCAGCAGGGCAAAGATGTAAGAACTCGTACTTGATCATCAGGTCCTGCAGCTGTGCAAAGGGGGTCACTGACAGTCCTTGGGTCCACTGGTCAAAGTGGGTCCCGAATCCATATGCCACATCGCTGTAACTGTCGTGTGGGCCACGTTGGAGGTTCCAGAACTTTCTATGGTACACCTCAAGTGTAAGCTGGTACTTGGTTATCAGGGCCTGCTTGTTGGCCTCATAGTCATCATCTTGGTCTTGAGGGAGAGAAGCAAATGCCTTCAGAGCTTTGCCTCTTAGGCCTGGGGTCAGGTATCGGACCCATTCACCATCCGGCAGCCAATACTGTCTGCAGGCTTTCTCAAAGGCCCTCAAAAAAGTGTCCAAGTCCCCGTCCTTTTCCATCACAGGAAAGTGCTTTGTGCGGGGTTTAGGGGTCTGAGCGCTGTTGGGCTCGCCACTGGACTGGGAGGACCTCGGCCTCTGGAGTCTAGCTAACTCCAGCTGGTGCACCCATACCGCTTGCGCTCGTCTCTCTCCACCTCCGGCTCGGCTCTCTCTGCCTCCCGCTCGACTCAGGCCTCCTGCTTGTATTGCTGGATCAGCCTCAGACGTCCATCATGGAGTCTTTCCCCTGGTGGCGCTGGTTTGGGAACTCTCCCCTGGTTGCCCTGGTCTGGAAACTCTCATACTTGCCCTTTGAAAGCCCTATCCTGGGGACTCTCTCCCCTGATCGCCCTATTCTGGCAGCTTTCTCAACTGGAAGCCCTGCCCTGGGGGCTCACTCCCCTGGTGGTCCTGGTCTGGGGACTCTCTTTCCTGGTGGCTTTGGTTTGGGGACTCTCTCCCCTAGTGGCCCTGGTCTGGGGAGTCTCTCTCCTGGTGGCCCTATCCTGTGGGCTCTCTCCTAGGATGGCCCTATCTTGGCTGCTCTCTCCCATTGTGGCTCTGGTCTGGAGACTCTCAACCCTGTTGGCCCTGGTTTGGGGACTCTCATCGCTGGTGACACTGTCCTGGGGGCTCTCTACCCAGGAACTTTTTCCCCTGTTGACCCTGTCCTGTGGGCATTCTCCCCATCACTCTCTTTCTATTCCTGAGTTGAGTATTATGGCTACTCTTCACATGCTGGACGCAGTTTGCAGACTTGTGGCCGCATTATTTTGGTACATTTGGGGCTCAGTATTGGATACACTGAATTCAAATTTTTGACGGCTTCAGTCTCCCTGATGCCATAAGCTATCGGGAAGGTTGATGCAGCCATGTGTGATCTGACACTTTCCCATGAAGCTGTTCACTGTCGTGAGGAAGGTCCCAACCGAAGCCAACATGTCCAGTATGAGCCCCATGAGTTTGATGTCCAGGTGCACATATATGACTAATCACTCCTAGCATCTCCACCTCTCCATGATTCTGTGTACACTATGGCTCCTCTCTCTCGATGAGATGTCTCCTTAGGTCTCAGCAAACTATCGCCACTATCTGCAGTCATCTCCCTGCTCATGTAAACATGGCACATGGCTGCAAGATTCCAGAACACATCTGTCTGACCATGTGCAATTTGACAGGACTGGGGAGGTGGACATATCTATATCATGGGACCTGCAGCGAGTGCTACACGGACATAGACTAATAATACAGGAACAGTGGGGGCAGTCATATTGGGGTTGGATGTAGGGTCAGTAGAGGAGATGTAGAGGTGTAGTAATATTGGGCTTGTGTGTAGGGTCAGTAGGGGAGCTGTAGAGGTGTAGTAATATTTAGTAATATTGGGGTTGTGTGTAGAGTCAGTAGCGGAGATGTAGGGGTGTAGTAATATTGGGGTTGTGTGTAGGGTCAGTAGGGGAGCTGTAGGGGTGCAGCGATATTGGGGTTATGTGTAGAGTCAGTAGAGGAGATGTAGGGGTGCAGTAATATTGGGGTTGTGTGTAGAGTCAGTAGAGATGTAGGGGTGCAGTAATATTGGGGTTATGTGTAGAGTCAGTAGCGGAGATGTAGGGGTGCAGTAATATTGGGGTTATGTGTAGAGTCAGTAGAGGAGATGTAGGGGTGTAGTAATATTGGGGTTGTGTGTAAGGTCAGCGGAGGAGATGTAGGGGTGTAGTAATATTGGGGTTATGTGTAGAGTCAGTAGCGGAGATGTAGGGGTGTAGTAATATTGGGGTTGTGTGTAGGGTCAGTAGGGGAGCTGTAGGGGTGTAGTAATATTGGGGTTGTGTGTAGAGTCAGTAGCGGAGATGTAGGGGTGTAGTAATATTGGGGTTGTGTGTAGGGTCAGTAGGGGAGCTGTAGAGGTGTAGTAATATTTAGTAATATTGGGGTTGTGTGTAGAGTCAGTAGAGATGTAGGGGTGCAGTAATATTGGGGTTGTGTAGAGTCAGTAGAGGAGATGTAGGGGTGTAGTAATATTGGGGTTGTGTGTAGGGTCAGTAGGGGAGCTGTAGGGGTGCAGTAATATTGGGGTTCTGTGTAGAGTCAGTAGAGGAGATGTAGGGGTGCAGTAATATTGGGGTTGTGTGTAGAGTCAGTAGAGGAGATGTAGGGGTGTAGTAATATTGGGGTTATGTGTAGGGTCAGTAGGGGAGCTGTAGGGGTGCAGTAATATTGGGGTTCTGTGTAGAGTCAGTAGAGGAGATGTAGGGGTGTAGTAATATTGGGGTTGTGTGTAGGGTCAGTAGGGGAGCTGTAGGGGTGTAGTAATATTGGGGTTCTGTGTAGAGTCAGTAGAGGAGATGTAGGGGTGTAGTAATATTGGGGTTGTGTGTAGGGTCAGTAGGGGAGCTGTAGGGGTGCAGTAATATTGGGGTTCTGTGTAGAGTCAGTAGAGGAGATGTAGGGGTGTAGTAATATTGGGGTTGTGTGTAGAGTCAGTAGAGATGTAGGGGTGTAGTAATATTGGGGTTGTGTGTAGGGTCAGTAGGGGAGCTGTAGGGGTGCAGTAATATTGGGGTTCTGTGTAGAGTCAGTAGAGGAGATGTAGGGGTGTAGTAATATTGGGGTTGTGTGTAGAGTCAGTAGAGATGTAGGGGTGCAGTAATATTGGGGTTGTGTGTAGAGTCAGTAGAGGAGATGTAGGGGTGTAGTAATATTGGGGTTATGTGTAGAGTCAGTAGAGATGTAGGGGTGCAGTAATATTGGGGTTGTGTGTAGAGTCAGTAGAGGAGATGTAGGGGTGCAGTAATATTGGGGTTCTGTGTAGAGTCAGTAGAGATGTAGGGGTGCAGTAATATTGGGGTTGTGTGTAGAGTCAGTAGAGGAGATGTAGGGGTGCAGTAATATTGGGGTTGTGTGTAGAGTCAGTAGAGGAGATGTAGGGGTGCAGTAATATTGGGGTTCTGTGTAGAGTCAGTAGAGGAGATGTAGGGGTGCAGTAATATTGGGGTTATGTGTAGAGTCAGTAGGGGAGCTGTAGGGGTGCAGTAATATTGGGGTTGTGTGTAGAGTCAGTAGAGGAGATGTAGGGGTGCAGTAATATTGGGGTTGTGTGTAGAGTCAGTAGAGGAGATGTAGGGGTGCAGTAATATTGGGGTTATGTGTAGAGTCAGTAGAGATGTAGGGGTGCAGTAATATTGGGGTTGTGTGTAGAGTCAGTAGCGGAGATGTAGGGGTGTAGTAATATTGGGGTTGTGTGTAGAGTCAGTAGAGGAGATGTAGGGGTGTAGTAATATTGGGGTTGTGTGTAGAGTCAGTAGAGGAGATGTAGGGGTGTAGTAATATTGGGGTTGTGTGTAGAGTCAGTAGAGGAGATGTAGGGGTGTAGTAATATTAAGGTTATGTGTAGGGTCAGTAGAGGAGATGTAGGGGTGCAGTAATATTGAGATTGTGTGTGGGGTCAGTAGCGGAGATGTAGGGGTGTAGTAATATTGGGGTTGTGTGTAGAGTCAGTAGAGGAGATGTAGGGGTGTAGTAATATTGGGGTTGTGTGTAGGGTCAGTAGGGGAGCTGTAGGGGTGCAGTAATATTAAGGTTATGTGTAGGGTCAGTACGGGAGCTGTAGGGGTGCAGTAATATTGGGGTTGTGTGTAGGGTCAGTAGAGGAGATGTAGGGGTGCAGTAATATTGGGGTTCTGTGTAGAGTCAGCAGAGGAGATGTAGGGGTGCAGCGATATTGGGGTTATGTGTAGAGTCAGCAGAGGAGATGTAGGGGTGTAGTAATATTGGGGTTGTGTGTAGAGTCAGTAGAGATGTAGGGGTGTAGTAATATTGGGGTTGTGTGTAGAGTCAGTAGAGGAGATGTAGGGGTGCAGTAATATTGGGGTTGTGTGTAGAGTCAGTAGAGGAGATGTAGGGGTGCAGCGATATTGGGGTTGTGTGTAGAGTCAGTAGAGGAGATGTAGGGGTGCAGTAATATTGGGGTTGTGTGTAGAGTCAGCAGAGGAGATGTAGGGGTGCAGTAATATTGGGGTTGTGTGTAGGGTCAGTAGAGGAGATGTAGGGGTGCAGTAATATTGGGGTTATGTGTAGAGTCAGTAGAGGAGATGTAGGGGTGTAGTAATATTGGGGTTGTGTGTAGGGTCAGTAGGGGAGCTGTAGGGGTGCAGTAATATTGGGGTTGTGTGTAGAGTCAGTAGAGGAGATGTAGGGGTGCAGTAATATTGGGGTTGTGTGTAGAGTCAGTAGCGGAGATGTAGGGGTGTAGTAATATTGGGGTTGTGTGTAGAGTCAGTAGAGGAGATGTAGGGGTGTAGTAATATTGGGGTTGTGTGTAGAGTCAGTAGAGGAGATGTAGGGGTGTAGTAATATTGGGGTTGTGTGTAGAGTCAGTAGAGGAGATGTAGGGGTGCAGTAATATTGGGGTTCTGTGTAGAGTCAGTAGAGGAGATGTAGGGGTGTAGTAATATTGGGGTTATGTGTAGAGTCAGTAGCGGAGATGTAGGGGTGTAGTAATATTGGGGTTGTGTGTAGAGTCAGTAGAGGAGATGTAGGGGTGTAGTAATATTGGGGTTGTGTGTAGAGTCAGTAGAGGAGATGTAGGGGTGTAGTAATATTGGGGTTGTGTGTAGAGTCAGTAGAGGAGATGTAGGGGTGCAGTAATATTGGGGTTCTGTGTAGAGTCAGTAGAGGAGATGTAGGGGTGTAGTAATATTGGGCTTGTGTGTAGGGTCAGTAGAGGAGATGTAGGGGTGCAGTAATATTGGGGTTGTGTGTAGAGTCAGTAGAGATGTAGGGGTGCAGTAATATTGGGGTTGTGTGTAGAGTCATTAGCGGAGATGTAGGGGTGTAGTAATATTGGGGTTGTGTGTAGGGTCAGTAGAGGAGATGTAGGGGTGCAGTAATATTGGGGTTGTGTGTAGAGTCAGCGGAGGAGATGTAGGGGTGTAGTAATATTGGGGTTGTGTGTAGAGTCAGTAGAGATGTAGGGGTGCAGTAATATTGGGGTTGTGTGTAGAGTCAGTAGAGGAGATGTAGGGGTGCAGTAATATTGGGGTTGTGTGTAGAGTCAGTAGAGATGTAGGGGTGTAGTAATATTGGGGTTGTGTGTAGAGTCAGTAGAGGAGATGTAGGGGTGCAGTAATATTGGGGTTGTGTGTAGGGTCAGTAGGGGAGCTGTAGGGGTGTAGTAATATTGGGGTTGTGTGTAGGGTCAGTAGAGGAGATGTAGGGGTGCAGTAATATTGGGGTTGTGTGTAGAGTCAGTAGAGGAGATGTAGGGGTGCAGCGATATTGGGGTTGTGTGTAGAGTCAGCGGAGGAGATGTAGGGGTGCAGTAATATTGGGGTTCTGTGTAGAGTCAGCGGAGGAGATGTAGGGGTGTAGTAATATTGGGGTTATGTGTAGAGTCAGTAGCGGAGATGTAGGGGTGTAGTAATATTGGGGTTGTGTGTAGAGTCAGTAGAGGAGATGTAGGGGTGCAGTAATATTGGGGTTGTGTGTAGGGTCAGTAGGGGAGCTGTAGGGGTGCAGTAATATTAAGGTTATGTGTAGGGTCAGTAGGGGAGCTGTAGGGGTGCAGTAATATTGGGGTTGTGTGTAGAGTCAGTAGAGGAGATGTAGGGGTGCAGTAATATTGGGGTTGTGTGTAGAGTCAGTAGAGGAGATGTAGGGGTGTAGTAATATTGGGCTTGTGTGTAGGGTCAGTAGATGAGCTGTAGGGGTGTAGTAATATTGGGGTTGTGTGTAGAGTCAGTAGAGATGTAGGGGTGCAGTAATATTGGGGTTGTGTGTAGAGTCAGTAGCGGAGATGTAGGGGTGTAGTAATATTGGGGTTGTGTGTAGAGTCAGTAGAGGAGATGTAGGGGTGTAGTAATATTGGGGTTGTGTGTAGAGTCAGTAGAGGAGATGTAGGGGTGTAGTAATATTGGGGTTATGTGTAGAGTCAGTAGCGGAGATGTAGGGGTGTAGTAATATTGGGGTTGTGTGTAGAGTCAGTAGAGGAGATGTAGGGGTGCAGTAATATTGGGGTTATGTGTAGAGTCAGTAGAGATGTAGGGGTGCAGTAATATTGGGGTTGTGTGTAGAGTCAGTAGAGGAGATGTAGGGGTGCAGTAATATTGGGGTTATGTGTAGAGTCAGCAGAGGAGCTGTAGGGGTGTAGTAATATTGGGGTTGTGTGTAGAGTCAGTAGAGGAGATGTAGGGGTGTAGTAATATTGGGGTTATGTGTAGAGTCAGTAGAGGAGATGTAGGGGTGTAGTAATATTGGGGTTGTGTGTAGAGTCAGTAGAGGAGATGTAGGGTTGCAGTAATATTGGGGTTATGTGTAGAGTCAGTAGCGGAGATGTAGGGGTGTAGTAATATTGGGGTTGTGTGTAGAGTCAGTAGAGATGTAGGGGTGCAGCGATATTGGGGTTGTGTGTAGGGTCAGTAGAGGAGATGTAGGGGTGTAGTAATATTGGGGTTGTGTGTAGGGTCAGTAGGGGAGCTGTAGGGGTGCAGTAATATTGGGGTTATGTGTAGAGTCAGTAGAGATGTAGGGGTGCAGTAATATTGGGGTTGTGTGTAGAGTCAGTAGCGGAGATGTAGGGGTGTAGTAATATTGGGGTTGTGTGTAGAGTCAGTAGAGGAGATGTAGGGGTGTAGTAATATTGGGGTTGTGTGTAGAGTCAGTAGAGGAGATGTAGGGGTGTAGTAATATTGGGCTTGTGTGTAGAGTCAGTAGAGGAGATGTAGGGGTGCAGTAATATTGGGGTTATGTGTAGAGTCAGTAGAGGAGATGTAGGGGTGCAGTAATATTGGGGTTCTGTGTAGAGTCAGTAGAGGAGATGTAGGGGTGCAGTAATATTGGGGTTATGTGTAGAGTCAGTAGAGGAGATGTAGGGGTGCAGTAATATTGGGGTTCTGTGTAGAGTCAGTAGAGGAGATGTAGGGGTGTAGTAATATTGGGCTTGTGTGTAGGGTCAGTAGAGGAGATGTAGGGGTGTAGTAATATTGGGGTTGTGTGTAGAGTCAGTAGCGGAGATGTAGGGGTGCAGTAATATTGGGGTTCTGTGTAGAGTCAGTAGAGGAGATGTAGGGGTGTAGTAATATTGGGCTTGTGTGTAGAGTCAGCAGAGGAGATATAGGGGTGCAGCGATATTGGGGTTGTGTGTAGAGTCAGTAGAGGAGATGTAGGGGTGTAGTAATATTGGGGTTGTGTGTAGAGTCAGTAGAGGAGATGTAGGGGTGTAGTAATATTGGGCTTGTGTGTAGGGTCAGTAGAGGAGATGTAGGGGTGCAGTAATATTGGGGTTGTGTGTAGAGTCAGTAGAGATGTAGGGGTGCAGTAATATTGGGGTTGTGTGTAGAGTCATTAGCGGAGATGTAGGGGTGTAGTAATATTGGGGTTGTGTGTAGGGTCAGTAGAGGAGATGTAGGGGTGCAGTAATATTGGGGTTGTGTGTAGAGTCAGCGGAGGAGATGTAGGGGTGTAGTAATATTGGGGTTGTGTGTAGAGTCAGTAGAGATGTAGGGGTGTAGTAATATTGGGGTTGTGTGTAGAGTCAGTAGAGATGTAGGGGTGCAGTAATATTGGGGTTGTGTGTAGAGTCAGTAGAGGAGATGTAGGGGTGCAGTAATATTGGGGTTGTGTGTAGAGTCAGTAGAGATGTAGGGGTGTAGTAATATTGGGGTTGTGTGTAGAGTCAGTAGAGGAGATGTAGGGGTGCAGTAATATTGGGGTTGTGTGTAGGGTCAGTAGGGGAGCTGTAGGGGTGTAGTAATATTGGGGTTGTGTGTAGGGTCAGTAGAGGAGATGTAGGGGTGCAGTAATATTGGGGTTGTGTGTAGAGTCAGTAGAGGAGATGTAGGGGTGCAGCGATATTGGGGTTGTGTGTAGAGTCAGCGGAGGAGATGTAGGGGTGCAGTAATATTGGGGTTCTGTGTAGAGTCAGCGGAGGAGATGTAGGGGTGTAGTAATATTGGGGTTATGTGTAGAGTCAGTAGAGGAGATGTAGGGGTGTAGTAATATTGGGGTTATGTGTAGAGTCAGTAGCGGAGATGTAGGGGTGTAGTAATATTGGGGTTGTGTGTAGAGTCAGTAGAGGAGATGTAGGGGTGCAGTAATATTGGGGTTGTGTGTAGGGTCAGTAGGGGAGCTGTAGGGGTGCAGTAATATTAAGGTTATGTGTAGGGTCAGTAGGGGAGCTGTAGGGGTGCAGTAATATTGGGGTTGTGTGTAGAGTCAGTAGAGGAGATGTAGGGGTGCAGTAATATTGGGGTTGTGTGTAGAGTCAGTAGAGGAGATGTAGGGGTGCAGCGATATTGGGGTTGTGTGTAGAGTCAGTAGAGGAGATGTAGGGGTGCAGTAATATTGGGGTTGTGTGTAGAGTCAGTAGCGGAGATGTAGGGGTGTAGTAATATTGGGGTTATGTGTAGAGTCAGCAGAGGAGCTGTAGGGGTGTAGTAATATTGGGGTTGTGTGTAGAGTCAGTAGAGGAGATGTAGGGGTGCAGTAATATTGGGGTTGTGTGTAGAGTCAGTAGAGGAGATGTAGGGGTGCAGTAATATTGGGGTTGTGTGTAGGGTCAGTAGGGGAGCTGTAGGGGTGCAGTAATATTGGGGTTGTGTGTAGAGTCAGTAGAGGAGATGTAGGGGTGTAGTAATATTGGGGTTGTGTGTAGGGTCAGTAGAGGAGATGTAGGGGTGTAGTAATATTGGGGTTATGTGTAGAGTCAGTAGCGGAGATGTAGGGGTGTAGTAATATTGGGGTTATGTGTAGAGTCAGCAGAGGAGCTGTAGGGGTGTAGTAATATTGGGGTTGTGTGTAGAGTCAGTAGAGGAGATGTAGGGGTGCAGTAATATTGGGGTTGTGTGTAGAGTCAGTAGAGGAGATGTAGGGGTGCAGTAATATTGGGGTTGTGTGTAGGGTCAGTAGGGGAGCTGTAGGGGTGCAGTAATATTGGGGTTGTGTGTAGGGTCAGTAGAGGAGATGTAGGGGTGCAGTAATATTGGGGTTGTGTGTAGAGTCAGTAGAGGAGATGTAGGGGTGTAGTAATATTGGGGTTATGTGTAGAGTCAGTAGAGGAGATGTAGGGGTGCAGTAATATTGGGGTTGTGTGTAGAGTCAGTAGAGGAGATGTAGGGGTGTAGTAATATTGTAGGGTTAGTAGATGAGCTGTAGGGGTGTAGTAATATTGGGGTTGTGTGTAGAGTCAGTAGCGGAGATGTAGGGGTGCAGTAATATTGGGGTTCTGTGTAGAGTCAGTAGAGGAGATGTAGGGGTGTAGTAATATTGGGGTTATGTGTAGAGTCAGTAGCGGAGATGTAGGGGTGTAGTAATATTGGGGTTGTGTGTAGAGTCAGTAGAGGAGATGTAGGGGTGTAGTAATATTGGGGTTGTGTGTAGAGTCAGTAGAGGAGATGTAGGGGTGCAGTAATATTGGGGTTGTGTGTAGAGTCAGTAGAGGAGATGTAGGGGTGTAGTAATATTGGGGTTATGTGTAGAGTCAGTAGAGGAGATGTAGGGGTGCAGTAATATTGGGGTTGTGTGTAGAGTCAGTAGAGGAGATGTAGGGGTGTAGTAATATTGGGGTTGTGTGTAGAGTCAGTAGAGGAGATGTAGGGGTGCAGTAATATTGGGGTTGTGTGTAGGGTCAGCAGAGGAGCTGTAGGGGTGTAGTAATATTGGGGTTATGTGTAGAGTCAGCAGAGGAGCTGTAGGGGTGTAGTAATATTGGGGTTGTGTGTAGAGTCAGTAGGGGAGCTGTAGGGGTGCAGTAATATTGGGGTTGTGTGTAGAGTCAGCAGAGGAGCTGTAGGGGTGTAGTAATATTGGGGTTATGTGTAGAGTCAGTAGGGGAGCTGTAGGGGTGCAGTAATATTGGGGTTATGTGTAGAGTCAGTAGAGGAGATGTAGGGGTGCAGCGATATTGGGGTTGTGTGTAGAGTCAGTAGAGGAGATGTAGGGGTGTAGTAATATTGGGGTTATGTGTAGAGTCAGTAGCGGAGATGTAGGGGTGTAGTAATATTGGGGTTATGTGTAGAGTCAGCAGAGGAGCTGTAGGGGTGTAGTAATATTGGGGTTGTGTGTAGAGTCAGTAGAGGAGATGTAGGGGTGTAGTAATATTGGGGTTGTGTGTAGAGTCAGTAGAGGAGATGTAGGGGTGTAGTAATATTGGGGTTGTGTGTAGAGTCAGTAGAGGAGATGTAGGGGTGCAGTAATATTGGGGTTGTGTGTAGAGTCAGTAGAGGAGATGTAGGGGTGTAGTAATATTGGGGTTGTGTGTAGAGTCAGTAGAGGAGATGTAGGGGTGTAGTAATATTGGGGTTGTGTGTAGAGTCAGTAGCGGAGATGTAGGGGTGCAGTAATATTGGGGTTGTGTGTAGAGTCAGTAGAGGAGATGTAGGGGTGTAGTAATATTGGGGTTGTGTGTAGAGTCAGTAGAGGAGATGTAGGGGTGTAGTAATATTGGGGTTGTGTGTAGAGTCAGTAGAGGAGATGTAGGGGTGCAGTAATATTGGGGTTCTGTGTAGAGTCAGTAGGGGAGCTGTAGGGGTGTAGTAATATTGGGGTTGTGTGTAGAGTCAGTAGAGGAGATGTAGGGGTGTAGTAATATTGGGGTTGTGTGTAGAGTCAGTAGCGGAGATGTAGGGGTGCAGTAATATTGGGCTTGTGTGTAGGGTCAGTAGGGGAGCTGTAGGGGTGCAGTAATATTGGGGTTATGTGTAGAGTCAGTAGCGGAGATGTAGGGGTGCAGTAATATTGGGGTTGTGTGTAGGGTCAGTAGGGGAGCTGTAGGGGTGCAGTAATATTGGGGTTGTGTGTAGAGTCAGTAGAGGAGATGTAGGGGTGCAGTAATATTGGGGTTGTGTGTAGGGTCAGTAGGGGAGCTGTAGGGGTGCAGTAATATTGGGGTTGTGTGTAGAGTCAGTAGAGGAGATGTAGGGGTGCAGTAATATTGGGGTTGTGTGTAGGGTCAGTAGGGGAGCTGTAGGGGTGCAGTAATATTGGGGTTGTGTGTAGAGTCAGTAGCGGAGATGTAGGGGTGTAGTAATATTGGGGTTGTGTGTAGGGTCAGTAGGGGAGCTGTAGGGGTGTAGTAATATTGGGGTTGTGTGTAGAGTCAGTAGAGGAGATGTAGGGGTGCAGTGATATTGGGGTTGTGTGTAGAGTCAGTAGAGGAGATGTAGGGGTGTAGTAATATTGGGGTTGTGTGTAGGGTCAGTAGGGGAGCTGTAGGGGTGCAGTAATATTGGGGTTCTGTGTAGAGAAAGCAGAGGAGATGTAGGGGTGCAGCGATATTGGGGTTGTGTGTAGAGTCAGTAGAGGAGATGTAGGGGTGCAGTAATATTGGGGTTGTGTGTAGAGTCAGTAGAGGAGATGTAGGGGTGTAGTAATATTGGGGTTGTGTGTAGAGTCAGTAGAGGAGATGTAGGGGTGCAGTAATATTGGGGTTGTGTGTAGAGTCAGTAGAGGAGATGTAGGGGTGCAGTAATATTGGGGTTGTGTGTAGAGTCAGTAGAGGAGATGTAGGGGTGCAGTAATATTGGGGTTGTGTGTAGAGTCAGTAGAGGAGATGTAGGGGTGTAGTAATATTGGGGTTGTGTGTAGAGTCAGTAGAGGAGATGTAGGGGTGTAGTAATATTGGGGTTGTGTGTAGAGTCAGTAGGGGAGCTGTAGGGGTGTAGTAATATTGGGGTTATGTGTAGAGTCAGTAGAGGAGATGTAGGGGTGTAGTAATATTGGGGTTGTGTGTAGAGTCAGCAGAGGAGATGTAGGGGTGTAGTAATATTGGGGTTGTGTGTAGAGTCAGTAGAGGAGATGTAGGGGTGTAGTAATATTGGGGTTGTGTGTAGAGTCAGTAGAGGAGATGTAGGGGTGCAGTAATATTGGGGTTGTGTGTAGAGTCAGTAGAGGAGATGTAGGGGTGCAGTAATATTGGGGTTCTGTGTAGAGTCAGTAGAGATGTAGGGGTGTAGTAATATTGGGGTTGTGTGTAGAGTCAGTAGAGGAGATGTAGGGGTGCAGTAATATTGGGGTTGTGTGTAGGGTCAGTAGAGGAGATGTAGGGGTGCAGTAATATTGGGGTTGTGTGTAGAGTCAGTAGAGGAGATGTAGGGGTGCAGTAATATTGGGGTTGTGTGTAGGGTCAGTAGAGGAGATGTAGGGGTGTAGTAATATTGGGGTTCTGTGTAGAGTCAGCAGAGGAGCTGTAGGGATGCAGCGATATTGGGGTTGTGTGTAGGGTCAGTAGAGGAGCTGTAGGGGTGTAGTAATATTGTGGGGTCAGCAGATGAGCTGTAGGGGTGTAGTAATATTGTGGGGTCAGTAGAGGAGCTGTAGGGGTGTAATAATTGTCACGACCGCGCATATCTACCTGCCTTCTCCCATCCCCCCGGCACGCTCTCGACTCTGTCCCTCGCCGCTCCTCCGCTGTGTTTTCTGGTTCCCGGCGCATTCATTCTTTGCGCATTCGCAGTCGCGCCTCCTGCGCCGCAGGGCTTCCTGGGAGGTCACGAACCGATGGCTCTGCCCCAATATGGCGGCTCCCATCGGGTATTTCTTCCCGGCGTCTTTCCAGGTAAGACGCCTGAACTTCTATGGTTATTCGCTGTTCCTTGTTGTCAGCGTTCCTGTGTCTCTTTCAGGCTCCTCAGTGTCTCCGCTATACCAGCCCTGTGTCTTTGCCCTCTGTCTCCGCCTTACCTGTCCTGTGCCTGTGCTCCGTGTCTCCACCATACCTGCTCTGCGCCTTTTCCCCATGTCTCCACCATATTGGTCCTGTGTCTCCACCATACTTGCTCAGCGCCTTTTCCCCATGTCTCCACCATATTGGTCCTGTGTCTCCACCATACCTGCTCAGCGCCTTTTCCCCATGTCTCCACCATATTGGTCCTGTGTCTCCACCATACTTGCTCAGCGCCTTTTCCCCATGTCTCCACCATATTGGTCCTGTGTCTCCACCATACCTGCTCAGCGCCTTTTCCCCATGTCTCCACCATATTGGTCCTGTGTCTCCACCATACCTGCTCCGCGCCTTTTCCCCATGTCTCCACCATATTGGTCCTGTGTCTCCACCATACCTGCTCCGCGCCTTTTCCCCATGTCTCCACCATATTGGTCCTGTGTCTCCACCATACTTGCTCAGCGCCTTTTCCCCATGTCTCCACCATATTGGTCCTGTGTCTCCACCATACCTGCTCCGCGCCTTTTCCCCATGTCTCCACCATATTGGTCCTGTGTCTCCACCATACCTGCTCCGCGCCTTTTCCCCATGTCTCCACCATATTGGTCCTGTGTCTCCACCATACCTGCTCCGCGCCTTTTCCCCATGTCTCCACCATATTGGTCCTGTGTCTCCACCATACCTGCTCCACGCCTTTTCCCCATGTCTCCACCATATTAGTCCTGTGTCTCCGCCATATCTGCTCCGTATCTCCGTTATATCTGCCCTGTGTCTGTGCCCCGTGTCTCCACCTTTCCAGTCCTGTGTCTCAATCATACCTACTCCGCCAGATCTGTCCCTGAGTCTCTGTGTTTCTTGCCCTTTGTCATTACATATACTTGTCCTGCGTTTAGTCTTGTCTTCTTGGCTTTATTTCCTTTTGTCTTCTTTTTTGCAGCATCATTTCTGTCCTAGTCCGGCTCCGGAAGTTCCATCATATACCCAGCTTTCCCAGTTCTTGTATGTTCCGTTCTGCCATCAGTCTCCTTCTCCCTGACTTGGTCGCCCCTTTGGCTCTAGCAGTTGTGTCTCCATCCCCCTTGGGCCTGCGCCTAACGCTCCCTGTATAGGGGGTGGTTCCATCTGGTCCGCTCGCCCTCGGGGGCTGTAGAGCCACGACCCAGAGGGTCCACTCTCGGGTTCTATTCGCAATCCTTACAATAATATTGGGGTTGTGTGTAGGGTCAGTAGAGGAGCTGTAGGGATGCAGTCATATTGTAGGGTCAGTAGAGGAGCTGTAGGGGTGCAGTAATATTGTAGGGACAATAGAGGAGCTGTAGGGGTACAGTCATATTGTAGGGTCAGTAGAGGAGCTGTAGGGGTGCAGTAATATTGTAGGGACAATAGAGGAGCTGTAGGGGTGCAGTAATACTGTAGGGACAATAGAGGAGCTGTAGGGGTGCAGTCATATTGTAGGGACAATAGAGGAGCTGTAGGGGTGCAGTCATATTGTAGGGTCAGTAGAGGAGTTGTAGGGGTGCAGTAATATTGTAGGGTCAGTAGAGGAGCTGTAGGGATGCAGTCATATTGTAGGGACAATAGAGGAGCTGTAGGGATGCAGTCATATTGTAGGGTCAGTAGAGGAGCTGTAGGGGTGCAGTAATATTGTAGGGACAATAGAGGAGCTGTAGGGGTGCAGTAATACTGTAGGGACAATAGAGGAGCTGTAGGGGTGCAGTAATATTGTAGGGACAATAGAGGAGCTGTAGGGGTGCAGTCATATTGTAGGGTCAGTAGAGGAGTTGTAGGGGTGCAGTAATATTGTAGGGTCAGTAGAGGAGCTGTAGGGATGCAGTCATATTGTAGGGTCAGTAGAGGAGCTGTAGGGGTACAGTAATATTGTAGGGTCAGTAGAGGAGTTGTAGGGGTGCAGTAATATTGTAGGGACAACAGAGGAGCTGTAGGGGTGCAGTAATATTGTAGGGTCAGTAGAGGAGCTGTAGGGATGCAGTCATATTGTAGGGTCAGTAGAGGAGCTGTAGGGGTGCAGTAATATTGTAGGGTCAGTAGAGGAGCTGTAGGGGCGCAGTAATATTGTAGGGACAATAGAGGAGCTGTAGGGGTGCAGTAATATTGTAGGGTCAGTAGAGGAGCTGTAGGGGTGCAGTAATATTGTAGGGTCAGTAGAGGAGCTGTAGGGGTGCAGTAATACTGTAGGGACAATAGAGGAGCTGTAGGGGTGCAGTAATACTGTAGGGTCAGTAGAGGAGCTGTAGGGGTGCAGTAATACTGTAGGGTCAGTAGAGGAGCTGTAGGGGTGCAGTAATATTGTAGGGTCAGTAGAGGAGCTGTAGGGGTGCAGTAATATTGTAGGGTCAGTAGAGGAGTTGTAGGGGTGCAGTAATATTGTAGGGACAATAGAGGAGCTGTAGGGGTGCAGTAATATTGTAGGGTCAGTAGAGGAGCTGTAGGGGTGCAGTAATATTGTAGGGTCAGTAGAGGAGCTGTAGGGGTGCAGTAATATTGGGGTTGTGTGTAGGGACAATAGAGGAGCTGTAGGGGTGCAGTAATATTGTAGGGACAATAGAGGAGCTGTAGGGGTGCAGTAATATTGTAGGGACAATAGAGGAGCTGTAGGGGTGCAGTAATATTGTAGGGACAATAGAGGAGCTGTAGGGGTGCAGTAATATTGTAGGGTCAGTAGAGGAGCTGTAGGGGCGCAGTAATATTGTAGGGACAATAGAGGAGCTGTAGGGGTGCAGTAATATTGGGGTTGTGTGTAGGGACAATAGAGGAGCTGTAGGGGCGCAGTAATATTGTAGGGACAATAGAGGAGCTGTAGGGGTGCAGTAATATTGGGGTTGTGTGTAGGGTCAGTAGAGGAGTTGTAGGGGTGCAGTAATATTGTAGGGACAATAGAGGAGCTGTAGGGGTGCAGTAATATTGTAGGGTCAGTAGAGGAGCTGTAGGGGTGCAGTAATATTGTAGGGTCAGTAGAGGAGCTGTAGGGGTGCAGTAATATTGGGGTTGTGTGTAGGGACAATAGAGGAGCTGTAGGGGTGCAGTAATATTGTAGGGACAATAGAGGAGCTGTAGGGGTGCAGTAATATTGTAGGGACAATAGAGGAGCTGTAGGGGTGCAGTAATATTGTAGGGACAATAGAGGAGCTGTAGGGGTGCAGTAATATTGTAGGGTCAGTAGAGGAGCTGTAGGGGTGCAGTAATATTGTAGGGTCAGTAGAGGAGCTGTAGGGGCGCAGTAATATTGTAGGGACAATAGAGGAGCTGTAGGGGTGCAGTAATATTGGGGTTGTGTGTAGGGACAATAGAGGAGCTGTAGGGGTGCAGTAATATTGTAGGGTCAGTAGATGAGCTGTAAGGGTGCAGTAATACTGTAGGGACAATAGAGGAGCTGTAGGGGTGCAGTAATATTGTAGGGTCAGTAGAGGAGCTGTAGGGGTGCAGTAATATTGTAGGGTCAGTAGAGGAGCTGTAGGGGTGCAGTAATATTGTAGGGTCAGTAGAGGAGCTGTAGGGGTGCAGTAATATTGGGGTTGTGTGTAGGGACAATAGAGGAGCTGTAGGGGTGCAGTAATATTGTAGGGACAATAGAGGAGCTGTAGGGGTGCAGTCATATTGTAGGGTCAGTAGAGGAGCTGTAGGGGTGCAGTAATATTGTAGGGTCAGTAGAGGAGCTGTAGGGGTGCAGTAATATTGGGGTTGTGTGTAGGGACAATAGAGGAGCTGTAGGGGTGCAGTAATATTGTAGGGTCAGTAGAGGAGCTGTAGGGGTGCAGTCATATTGTAGGGTCAGTAGAGGAGCTGTAGGGGTGCAGTAATATTGTAGGGTCAGTAGAGGAGCTGTAGGGGTGCAGTAATATTGTAGGGTCAGTAGAGGAGCTGTAGGGGTGCAGTAATATTGTAGGGTCAGTAGAGGAGTTGTAGGGGTGCAGTAATATTGTAGGGTCAGTAGATGAGCTGTAGGGGTGCAGTAATACTGTAGGGACAATAGAGGAGCTGTAGGGGTGCAGTCATATTGTAGGGTCAGTAGAGGAGCTGTAGGGGTGCAGTAATATTGTAGGGTCAGTAGAGGAGCTGTAGGGGTGCAGTAATACTGTAGGGACAATAGAGGAGCTGTAGGGGTGCAGTAATATTGTAGGGTCAGTAGATGAGCTGTAGGGGTGCAGTAATATTGTAGGGACAATAGAGGAGCTGTAGGGGTGCAGTAATATTGTAGGGTCAGTAGAGGAGCTGTAGGGGTGCAGTAATATTGGGGTTGTGTGTAGGGACAATAGAGGAGCTGTAGGGGTGCAGTAATATTGTAGGGTCAGTAGAGGAGCTGTAGGGGTGCAGTAATATTGGGGTTGTGTGTAGGGACAATAGAGGAGCTGTAGGGGTGCAGTCATATTGTAGGGTCAGTAGAGGAGTTGTAGGGGTGCAGTAATATTGGGGTTGTGTGTAGGGACAATAGAGGAGCTGTAGGGGTGCAGTCATATTGTAGGGTCAGTAGAGGAGCTGTAGGGGTGCAGTAATACTGTAGGGACAATAGAGGAGCTGTAAGGGTGCAGTAATATTGTAGGGTCAGTAGAGGAGTTGTAGGGGTGCAGTAATATTGTAGGGTCAGTAGAGGAGCTGTAGGGGTGCAGTAATATTGTAGGGACAATAGAGGAGCTGTAGGGGTGCAGTAATATTGTAGGGACAATAGAGGAGCTGTAGGGGTACAGTAATATAGTAGGGTCAGTAGAGGAGTTGTAGGGGTGCAGTAATATTGTAGGGTCAGTAGAGGAGCTGTAGGGGTGCAGTAATACTGTAGGGACAATAGAGGAGCTGTAGGGGTGCAGTAATATTGTAGGGTCAGTAGATGAGCTGTAGGGGTGCAGTAATATTGTAGGGTCAGTAGAGGAGCTGTAGGGGTGCAGTAATACTGTAGGGACAATAGAGGAGCTGTAGGGGTACAGTAATATTGTAGGGTCAGTAGAGGAGTTGTAGGGGTGCAGTAATATTGTAGGGTCAGTAGAGGAGTTGTAGGGGTGCAGTAATACTGTAGGGACAATAGAGGAGCTGTAGGGGTGCAGTAATACTGTAGGGACAATAGAGGAGCTGTAGGGGTACAGTAATATTGTAGGGTCAGTAGAGGAGCTGTAGGGGTGCAGTAATATTGTAGGGTCAGTAGAGGAGCTGTAGGGGTGCAGTAATACTGTAGGGACAATAGAGGAGCTGTAGGGGTGCAGTAATATTGTAGGGTCAGTAGAGGAGCTGTAGGGGTGCAGTAATATTGTAGGGTCAGTAGAGGAGTTGTAGGGGTGCAGTAATATTGTAGGGTCAGTAGATGAGCTGTAGGGGTGCAGTAATACTGTAGGGACAATAGAGGAGCTGTAGGGGTGCAGTAATACTGTAGGGACAATAGAGGAGCTGTAGGGATGTAGTCATATTGTAGGGTCAGTAGAGGAGCTGTAGGGGTGCAGTAATATTGTAGGGACAATAGAGGAGCTGTAGGGGTGCAGTAATATTGTAGGGTCAGTAGAGGAGCTGTAGGGGTGCAGTAATATTGGGGTTGTGTGTAGGGACAATAGAGGAGCTGTAGGGGTGCAGTAATATTGTAGGGTCAGTAGAGGAGCTGTAGGGGTGCAGTAATATTGGGGTTGTGTGTAGGGACAATAGAGGAGCTGTAGGGGTGCAGTAATATTGTAGGGTCAGTAGATGAGCTGTAGGGGTGCAGTAATATTGTAGGGACAATAGAGGAGCTGTAGGGGTGCAGTCATATTGTAGGGTCAGTAGAGGAGCTGTAGGGATGCAGTCATATTGTAGGGTCAGTAGATGAGCTGTAGGGGTGCAGTAATTTTGTAGGGTCAGTAGAGGAGCTGTAGGGGTGCAGTAATATTGTAGGGACAATAGAGGAGCTGTAGGGGTGCAGTAATACTGTAGGGACAATAGAGGAGCTGTAGGGGTACAGTAATATTGTAGGGTCAGTAGAGGAGCTGTAGGGGTGCAGTAATATTGTAGGGTCAGTAGAGGAGTTGTAGGGGTGCAGTAATATTGTAGGGACAATAGAGGAGCTGTAGGGGTACAGTAATATTGTAGGGTCAGTAGAGGAGTTGTAGGGGTGCAGTAATATTGTAGGGTCAGTAGAGGAGTTGTAGGGGTGCAGTAATATTGTAGGGTCAGTAGAGGAGCTGTAGGGGTGCAGTAATATTGTAGGGACAATAGAGGAGCTGTAGGGGTGCAGTAATATTGTAGGGACAATAGAGGAGCTGTAGGGGTGCAGTAATATTGTAGGGTCAGTAGAGGAGTTGTAGGGGTGCAGTAATATTGTAGGGACAATAGAGGAGCTGTAGGGGTACAGTAATATTGTAGGGTCAGTAGATGAGCTGTAGGGGTGCAGTAATATTGTAGGGTCAGTAGAGGAGCTGTAGGGGTGCAGTAATACTGTAGGGACAATAGAGGAGCTGTAGGGGTGCAGTCATATTGTAGGGTCAGTAGATGAGCTGTAGGGGTGCAGTAATATTGTAGGGTCAGTAGAGGAGCTGTAGGGGTGCAGTAATACTGTAGGGACAATAGAGGAGCTGTAGGGGTGCAGTAATACTGTAGGGACAATAGAGGAGCTGTAGGGGTGCAGTAATACTGTAGGGACAATAGAGGAGCTGTAGGGGTGCAGTAATATTGTAGGGACAATAGAGGAGCTGTAGGGGTGCAGTCATATTGTAGGGTCAGTAGAGGAGCTGTAGGGGTGCAGTCATATTGTAGGGTCAGTAGATGAGCTGTAGGGGGTGCAGTAATATTGTAGGGTCAGTAGAGGAGCTGTAGGGGTGCAGTAATATTGTAGGGTCAGTAGATGAGCTGTAGGGGGTGCAGTAATATTGTAGGGTCAGTAGAGGAGCTGTAGGGGTGCAGTAATATTGTAGGGACAATAGAGGAGCTGTAGGGGTGCAGTCATATTGTAGGGTCAGTAGAGGAGCTGTAGGGGTGCAGTAATACTGTAGGGACAATAGAGGAGCTGTAAGGGTGCAGTAATATTGTAGGGTCAGTAGATGAGCTGTAGGGGTGCAGTAATATTGTAGGGGTGCAGTAATACTGTAGGGACAATAGAGGAGCTGTAGGGATGCAGTCATATTGTAGGGTCAGTAGAGGAGCTGTAGGGGTGCAGTCATATTGTAGGGTCAGTAGAGGAGCTGTAGGGGTGCAGTAATATTGTAGGGTCAGTAGAGGAGTTGTAGGGGTGCAGTAATACTGTAGGGACAATAGAGGAGCTGTAGGGGTGCAGTAATACTGTAGGGACAATAGAGGAGCTGTAGGGGTGCAGTAATACTGTAGGGACAATAGAGGAGCTGTAGGGATGCAGTCATATTGTAGGGTCAGTAGAGGAGCTGTAGGGGTGCAGTCATATTGTAGGGTCAGTAGAGGAGCTGTAGGGGTGCAGTAATACTGTAGGGACAATAGAGGAGCTGTAGGGGTGCAGTAATATTGTAGGGTCAGTAGAGGAGCTGTAGGGGTGCAGTCATATTGTAGGGTCAGTAGAGGAGCTGTAGGGGTGCAGTAATATTGTAGGGTCAGTAGAGGAGCTGTAGGGATGCAGTCATATTGTAGGGTCAGTAGAGGAGCTGTAGGGGTGCAGTCATATTGTAGGGTCAGTAGAGGAGCTGTAGGGGTGCAGTAATATTGGGGTTGAGTGTAGGGGTAATCAGATATCTAGTGATGATAGATATAGGGTCTATAGATGGCTAGGAAGGGTGTAGTCTTGTTGGTTATAGGGGTCAACATAAGACGAGTACTGTTCACTTTATTGTAGACATACATAAAGGCCCGGGAGGGGTGTAAGGGGTCTGCACTGTATTTGTACAGAGGGTCCGGTCTGAGGAGTGACTGTGGTTTGCACAGAGGGGGGCTTGAGGGGTGGGCTGGATCAGGCGGCACATGTATATATAGGTGTCTGGGACTCTGGTCTGTCTCTGTTCCCTGTACTACTCCTGAATCCAGTGCACAATGTTGCTTGTCGCCCTGATCCTGTGTTTTGTGGGGTGCAGTTTCCAAGGAGGTGAGTACCCACACTACTGCTCTTTCCCCATTTGATTCAGCCAGATTCTCCAATGGTGACATAATCCTGAGAGTATACAGATTATTCTATGGGGGCAATTAACTGATCGTACTAAATCCTTAAATTTGATAGTGCTGGATCTCTAATCTGATAGTACAGGGTCCCTGAGCTGACTAGTGTGGGGTCTTTGAGCTGACTTGTGCAGGGTCTCTGAGCTGACTTGTGCAGGGTCTTTGAGCTGATTTGTGCGGGGTCCTTGAGCTGACTTGTGAGGGTTCCCTGATTTGACTTATGCGGGATCTCTGAGCTTACTTGTGCAGAGTCTCTGAGCTGACATGTGCGGGTTCCCGGAGCTGACTTGTGCGCGATCTTTGAGCTGATTTATGTGGGGTCTTTGAGCTGACTTGGCGGGGTCTTTGATCTGACTTGTGCGGGGTCCCTGAGCTGACTTGTGCGAGGTCTTTGAGCTGACTAGTGCGGGGTCTTTGAGCTGACTTGTGTGGGGTCCTTGAGCTGACTTGTGCGGGGTCCCTGAGCTGACGTGCGGGATCCTGGAGCTGACTTGTGCGGGTTCCCGGAGCTGACTTGTGCGCGGTATTTGAATTGACTTGGCGGGGTCTTTGAGCTGACTTGTGCAGGGTCCCTGAGCTGACTTGTGCGGGGTCCCTGAGCTGACTTGTGCGGGGTCCCTGAGCTGACTTGTGCGGGGTCCCTGAGCTGACTTGTGCGGGGTCCCTGAGCTGACTTGTGCGGGGTCCCTGAGCTGACTTGTGCGGGGTCCCTGAGCTGACTTGTGCGGGGTCCCTGAGCTGACTTGTGCGGGGTCCCTGAGCTGACTTGTGCGGGGTCCCTGAGCTGACTTGTGCGGGGTCCCTGAGCTGACTTGTGCGGGGTCCCTGAGCTGACTTGTGCGGGGTCCCTGAGCTGACTTGTGCGGGGTCCCTGAGCTGACTTGTGCGGGGTCCCTGAGCTGACTTGTGCGGGGTCCCTGAGCTGACTTGTGCGGGGTCCCTGAGCTGACTTGTGCGGGGTCCCTGAGCTGACTTGTGCGGGGTCCCTGAGCTGACTTGTGCGGGTTCCCGGAGCTGACTTGTGCGCGGTCTTTGAGCTGATTTATGTGGGGTCTTTGAGCTGACTTGGCGGGGTCTTTGAGCTGACTTGTGCAGGGTCTTTGAGCTGACTTGTGCTGGGTCCATGAGCTGCCTTGTGTGGGGTCTCTGAGCTGCCTTGTGCGGGGTCCCTGAGCTGATGTGTGCGGGGTCCGTGAGCTGACTTGCGCGGGATCCCTGAGCTGACTTGTGCGGGGTCCCTGAGCTGACTTGTGCGGGGTCCCTGAGCTGACTTGTACAGGGTCTTTGAGCTGACTTGTGCAGGGTCCCTGATTTGACTTGTGCGGGGTCCCTGATTTGACTTGTGCGGGGTCCCTGATTTGACTTGTGCGGGGTCCCTGAGCTGACTTGTGTGGGGTCCCTGAGCTGACTTGTGTGGGGTCCCTGAGCTGACTTGTGTGGGGTCCCTGATTTGACTTGTGTGGGGTCCCTGATTTGACTTGTGTGGGGTCCCTGATTTGACTTGTGCGGGGTCCCTGATTCGACTAGTGCAAGGTCCCTGATTTGACTTGTGCAGGGTCCCTGAGCTGACTTTTGTGGGGTCCCTGAGCTGACTTTTGTGGGGTCCCTGAGCTGACTTGTGCGGGGTTCTTGAGCTGACTTGTGCAGGGTCCCTGATTTGACTTGTGTAGGGTCCCTGAGCTGACTTGTGTGGGGTCCCTGATTTGACTTGTGCGGGTTCCCTGAGCTGCCTTGTGCGGGTTCCCTGAGCTGCCTTGTGCGGGTTCCCTGAGCTGACTTGTGCGGGGTCCCTGAGCTGCCTTGTGCGGGGTCCCTGAGCTTCCCTTTTCGGGGTCCCTGAGGTGCCTTGTGCAGGGTCTTTGAGCTTACAAATGTGGGGTCTCTGTGCTGCCTTGTGTGGGGTCTCTGAGCTGCGTTGTGCAGGGTCCCTGAGCTGCCTTGTGTGGGGTCCCTGAGCTGCCTTGTGTGGGGTCCCTGAGCTGCCTTGTGTGGGGTCCCTGAGCTGCCTTGTGCGGGGTCACTGAGCTGCCTTGTGTGGGGTCCCTGAGCTGCCTTGTGTGGGGTCCTTGAGCTGCCTTGTGCGGGGTCTCTGAGCTGCTTTGTGCGGTGTCTTTGAGCTGACTTTTGCGAGGACCCTGAGTTGACTTGTTCAAGGGACCTGTGCTGACTGCTAGCAAGATACTTCACCTCATCACTGTACTCAGTGATGAGACTAAGTGGCTTTGTGGGTCACAGTACTGGCTGTCACTGTAAGGAATAGCTATGTGGGGTGGTAATCGCCCCCATTGTGGTACCGTTAACCTCGTGCCTCATCTTGATCACCTGCCCCACATGACTGAGTACAGATAAAGACCCTGAGTCTTCTTCTGACTCAGAGACCACGCAATAGTAAGAATGTATCAGGAAGGTGTCACATTGCACTTTACTGACAGCTCAGAACTGGGATTGAGGTGAGAAAAGGATCCGAAGAGACAGCAGGAGAGTAAGGGTTCAACACTGCTGGGATCTGTGGTTCTATCAGACACCAAGTGAAAGAGAAAATGGAATACATGATAATACTATGTACATCTAGATGTACAGTGGGTACAGAAAGTATTCAGACCCCTTTACATTTTTCACTTTGTTCATTGCAGCCATTTGGTAAATTCAATAGTTCATTTTTTTTCTCATTAATGTACACTCTGCACCACATCTTGACTGAAAAAAAACAGAAATGTAGAAATTTTTGCTAATTTAAAAAAAAAAAAAAAGAAAAACTGAAATATCCCATGGTCATAAGTATTCAGCCCCTTTGCTCAGTATTGAGTAGAAGCCCCTTTTGAGCTAGTACAGCCATGAGTCTTCTTGGGAATGATACAAGTTTTTCACCCTGGATTTGGGGATCCTCTGCCATTCTTCCTTGCAGATCCTCTCCAGTTCCGTCAGGTTGGATGGTGATCGTTGGTGGATGCCATTTTCAGGTCTCTCCAGAGATGCTCCATTGGGTTTAGGTCAGGGCTCTGGCTGGGCCGGTCAAGAATGGTCACAGAGTTGTTCTGAAGCCGCTCCTTTGTTATTTTAGCTGTGTGCTTAGGGTCATTGTCTTGTTGGAAGGTGAACCTTCGGCCGACTCTGAGGTCCAGAGCACTCTGGAAGAGGATTTCATCCAGGATATCTCTGTACTTGGCCGCATTCATGTTTCCTTCAATGACAACCAGTCGTCCTGTCCCTGCAGCTGAAAAACACCCCCACAGCATGATGCTGCCACCATGTTTCACTGTTGTGATTGTATTGGGCAGGTGATGAGCAGTGCCTGGTTCTCTCCACACATACCGCTTAGAATTATCACCAAAAAAGGTCTATCTTCGTCTCATCAGACCAGAGAATCTTATCTCTCATAGTCTGGGAGTCCTTCATGTGTTTTTTAGTAAACTCTATGCGACTTTCATATGTCTTGCACTGAGGAGAGGCTTCCGTCAGGCCACTCTGCCATAAAGGCCTGACTGGTGGAGGCTGCAGTGATAGTTGACTTTGTGGAACTTTCTCCCATCTCCCTACTGCATCTCTGGAGCTCAGCCACAGTGATCTTGGGGTTCTTCTTTACCTCTCTCACCAAGGCTCATCTCCCACGATTGCTCAGTTTGGCTGGACAGCCAGGTCTAGGAAGACTTCTGGTGGTCCCAAACTTCTTCCATTTAAGCATTATGGAGGCCACTGTTCTCTTAGGAACCTTGAGTACTGCAGATATTCTGTTGTAACCTTGTCCAGATCTGTGCCTTGCCACAATTCTGTCTCTGAGCTCCTTGGCCGGTTCCTTTGACCTCATGATTCTCATTTGGTCTGACATGCACTGTGAGCAGTGAGGTCTTATATAGACAGGTGTGCGCCTTTCCAAATCACGTCCTATCAGTGTAATTACACACAGCTGGACTCCAATGTAGGAGAAGAACCATCTCAAGGAGGATCACAAGGAAATGGACAGCATGGGACTTACATATGAGCGTCTGAGCAAAGGGGCTGAAGACTTATGACCATGTGTTATTTCAGGCTTTCTTTTTTAATAAATTAGCAAAAATATCTACATTTCTGTTATTTTCAGCGAAGATGTGGTGCAGAGTGAACATTAATGAGAAAAAATGAACTTTATAGAATTTACCAAATGGCTGCAATGAAACAAAGAGTGAAAATGTAAAGGGGTCTGAATACTTTCTGTACCCACTGTATCATATCAACGTTACAAGTACTGATCCCTACTCCGGACTCCACCGTACCTATAACCTCACTGCTCCTGTACTGATCCCTACACCGGACTCCACCGTACCTATAACCTCACTGCTCCTGTACTGATCCCTACACCGGACTCCACCGTACCTATAACCTCACTGCTCCTGTACTGATCCCTACACCGGACTCCACCGTACCTATAACCTCACTGCTCCTGTACTGATCCCTACACCGGACTCCACCGTACCTATAACCTCACTGCTCCTGTACTGATCCCTACACCGGACTCCACCGTACCTATAACCTCACTGCTCCTGTACTGATCCCTACACCGGACTCCACCGTACCTATAACCTCACTGCTCCTGTACTGATCCCTACACCGGACACCACCGTACCTATAACCTCACTGCTCCTGTACTGATCCCTACACCGGACTCCACCCTACCTATAACCTCACTGCTCCTGTACTGATCCCTACACCGGACTCCACCGTACCTATAACCTCACTGCTCCTGTACTGATCCCTACACAGGACTCCACCGTACCTATAACCTCACTGCTCCTGTACTGATCCCTACACCGGACTCCACCGTACCTATAACCTCACTGCTCCTGTACTGATCCCTACACCGGACTCCACCGTACCTATAACCTCACTGCTCCTGTACTGATCCCTACACCGGACTCCATCATACCTATAACCTCACTGCTCCTGTACTGATCCCTACACCAGACTCCACCGTACCTATAACCTCACTGCTCCTGTACTGATCCCTACACCGGACTCCACCGTACCTATAACCTCACTGCTCCTGTACTGATCCATACACCGGACTCCACCGTACCTATAACCTCACTGCTCCTGTACTGATCCCTACACCGGACACCACCGTACCTATAACCTCACTGCTCCTGTACTGATCCCTACACCGGACTCCACCGTACCTATAACCTCGCTGCTCCTGTACTGATCCCTACACCGGACTCCACCGTACCTATAACCTCACTGCTCCTGTACTGATCCCTACACCGGACTCCACCGTACCTATAACCTCACTGCTCCTGTACTGATCCCTACACCGGACTCCACCGTACCTATAACCTCACTGCTCCTGTACTGATCCCTACACCGGACTCCACCGTACCTATAACCTCACTGCTCCTGTACTGATCCCTACACCAGACTCCACCCTACCTATAACCTCACTGCTCCTGTACTGATCCCTACACCGGACTCCACCGTACCTATAACCTCACTGCTCCTGTACTGATCCCTACTCCGGACTCCACCGTACCTATAACCTCACTGCTCCTGTACTGATCCCTACACCGGACTCCACCGTACCTATAACCTCACTGCTCCTGTACTGATCCCTACACCGGACTCCACCGTACCTATAACCTCACTGCTCCTGTACTGATCCCTACACCGGACACCACCGTACCTATAACCTCACTGCTCCTGTACTGATCTCTACACCGGACTCCACCGTACCTATAACCTCACTGCTCCTGTACTGATCCCTACACCGGACTCCACCGTACCTATAACCTCACTGCTCCTGTACTGATCCCTACACCGGACTCCACCGTACCTATAACCTCACTGCTCCTGTACTGATCCCTACACCGGACACCACCGTACCTATAACCTCACTGCTCCTGTACTGATCCCTACACCGGACTCCACCGTACCTATAACCTCACTGCTCCTGTACTGATCCCTACACCGGACTCCACCGTACCTATAACCTCACTGCTCCTGTACTGATCCCTACACCGGACTCCATCATACCTATAACCTCACTGCTCCTGTACTGATCCCTACTCCGGACTCCACCGTACCTATAACCTCACTGCTCCTGTACTGATCCCTACACCAGACTCCACCCTACCTATAACCTCACTGCTCCTGTACTGATCCCTACACCAGACTCCACCCTACCTATAACCTCACTGCTCCTGTACTGATCCCTACACGGACTCCACCGTACCTATAACCTCACTGCTCCTGTACTGATCCCTACACCGGACTCCACCGTACCTATAACCTCACTGCTCCTGTACTGATCCCTACACCGGACTCCACCGTACCTATAACCTCACTGCTCCTGTACTGATCCCTACACCGGACTCCACCGTACCTATAACCTCACTGCTCCTGTACTGATCCCTACACCGGACTCCACCCTACCTATAACCTCACTGCTCCTGTACTGATCCCTACACCGGACTCCACCCTACCTATAACCTCACTGCTCCTGTACTGATCCCTACACCGGACTCCATCATACCTATAACCTCACTGCTCCTGTACTGATCCCTACACCGGACTCCACCGTACCTATAACCTCACTGCTCCTGTACTGATCCCTACACCAGACTCCACCGTACCTATAACCTCACTGCTCCTGTACTGATCCCTACACCGGACTCCACCGTACCTATAACCTCACTGCTCCTGTACTGATCCCTACACCGGACTCCACCCTACCTATAACCTCACTGCTCCTGTACTGATCCCTACACCGGACTCCACCGTACCTATAACCTCACTGCTCCTGTACTGATCCCTACACCGGACTCCACCCTACCTATAACCTCACTGCTCCTGTACTGATCCCTACTCCGGACTCCACCCTACCTATAACCTCACTGCTCCTGTACTGATCCCTACTCCGGACTCCACCGTACCTATAACCTCACTGCTCCTGTACTGATCCCTACACCGGACTCCACCGTACCTATAACCTCACTGCTCCTGTACTGATCCCTACACCGGACTCCACCGTACCTATAACCTCACTGCTCCTGTACTGATCCCTACACCGGACTCCACCCTACCTATAACCTCACTGCTCCTGTACTGATCCCTACACCGGACACCACCGTACCTATAACCTCACTGCTCCTGTACTGATCCCTACTCCGGACTCCACCGTACCTATAACCTCACTGCTCCTGTACTGATCCCTACACCGGACACCACCGTACCTATAACCTCACTGCTCCTGTACTGATCCCTACACCGGACTCCACCGTACCTATAACCTCACTGCTCCTGTACTGATCCCTACACCGGACACCACCGTACCTATAACCTCACTGCTCCTGTACTGATCCCTACACCGGACACCACCGTACCTATAACCTCACTGCTCCTGTACTGATCCCTACACCGGACTCCACCGTACCTATAACCTCACTGCTCCTGTACTGATCCCTACACGGACTCCACCGTACCTATAACCTCACTGCTCCTGTACTGATCCCTACACCGGACTCCACCCTACCTATAACCTCACTGCTCCTGTACTGATCCCTACACCGGACTCCATCATACCTATAACCTCACTGCTCCTGTACTGATCCCTACACCGGACTCCACCGTACCTATAACCTCACTGCTCCTGTACTGATCCCTACACCAGACTCCACCGTACCTATAACCTCACTGCTCCTGTACTGATCCCTACACCGGACTCCACCGTACCTATAACCTCACTGCTCCTGTACTGATCCCTACACCGGACTCCACCCTACCTATAACCTCACTGCTCCTGTACTGATCCCTACACCGGACTCCATCATACCTATAACCTCACTGCTCCTGTACTGATCCCTACACCGGACTCCATCATACCTATAACCTCACTGCTCCTGTACTGATCCCTACTCCGGACTCCACCGTACCTATAACCTCACTGCTCCTGTACTGATCCCTACACCGGACTCCATCATACCTATAACCTCACTGCTCCTGTACTGATCCCTACACCAGACTCCACCGTACCTATAACCTCACTGCTCCTGTACTGATCCCTACACCGGACACCACCGTACCTATAACCTCACTGCTCCTGTACTGATCCCTACACCGGACACCACCGTACCTATAACCTCACTGCTCCTGTACTGATCCCTACACCGGACTCCACCGTACCTATAACCTCACTGCTCCTGTACTGATCCCTACACGGACTCCACCGTACCTATAACCTCACTGCTCCTGTACTGATCCCTACACCGGACTCCACCGTACCTATAACCTCACTGCTCCTGTACTGATCCCTACACCGGACTCCACCGTACCTATAACCTCACTGCTCCTGTACTGATCCCTACACGGACTCCACCGTACCTATAACCTCACTGCTCCTGTACTGATCCCTACACCGGACACCACCGTACCTATAACCTCACTGCTCCTGTACTGATCCCTACACCGGACTCCACCGTACCTATAACCTCGCTGCTCCTGTACTGATCCCTACACCAGACTCCACCGTACCTATAACCTCACTGCTCCTGTACTGATCCCTACACCGGACTCCACCGTACCTATAACCTCACTGCTCCTGTACTGATCCCTACACCGGACTCCACCGTACCTATAACCTCACTGCTCCTGTACTGATCCCTACACCGGACTCCATCATACCTATAACCTCACTGCTCCTGTACTGATCCCTACACGGACTCCACCGTACCTATAACCTCACTGTTCCCACCAGATCCCCCCATACATTGAGACACTTATACAACATGATGTCTCACCAGATCCCCCCATACATTATGAGACCCTAATACAACATGATGTCCCACCAGATCCCCCCATACATTACAAGATCCTAATACAACATGATCTCCCACCAGATCCCCCCATACATTACAAGATCCTTATACAACATGATGTCCCACCAGATCCCCCCATACATTACAAGATCCTAATACAACATGATGTCCCACCAGATCCCCCATACATTATGAGACCCTTATACAACATGATGTCTCACCAGATCCCCCCATACACTACAAGATCCTAATACAACATGATGTCCCACCAGATCCCCCATACATTATGAGACCCTTATACAACATGATGTCTCACCAGATCCCCCCATACATTACAAGCCCCTTATACAACATGATGTCCCAGCAGATCCCCCCATACATTACAAGATCCTAATACAACATGATGTCCCACCAGATCCCCCTATACATTATGAGACCCTTATACAACATGATGTCCCAGCAGATCCCCCGCATGCGTTACGAGCCCCTCACACAGTCTGAGATCCCAATAGTTCCCCCCTATACACTATTAGCCCCCCTGCACAGAATAAGGTTCCCCCACATACAGTTCATGGCTCCTAACGCTCCCCCACCTTATGATGGCCATCCCTCGCCTACGAACAGTATGACACCCCACACAGTGTCCGCACCGTGTACCTCCACCTTCCGAATGATGGCACCATACAAGTACTCACTGATAAAAAACATCAAACAGAAAAATACTCGCTGTGCGCCACTGCCCCGATCTGTGCACAGCCGGCGCCATGTGGGGAGGTCATTGTGAGAATGGTGGAGGAGAGAGCTGACCGCTCCCTGCCCCATGACTAGTCCCCTGTCTGCATGGAGCAGACTCATGGCCACCGCCACCATCAGTGAAGCCACCTATAGCCTGACTGTCCTTGCACTGATCCCTACCGCAGTCCTGCAGCCTGAGACGGAAGCAGCAGTGTTATAAATGTAGCTCAGGGTGAGACTGGAGGGCCAGTGGGGTCCGGACATGAGTGATTAACCAGATATCCTAAACATCTGTATCTTCTAGGGTTAAAACCGCAGGCAAGTGGAGCAGCGAGCCCGATTTACCAGCCGGAGTATGTCCGAGGTGAGTGATCCCTACTACATGACTGCCCTGCAGCAGATTGGTGATCCAGTGACGGGACACAACCTGCGGGGTCCCCCACATACACAGATCCAGTGACGGGACACAACCTGCGGGGTCCCCCACATACACAGATCCAGTGACGGGACACAACCTGCGGGGTCCCCCACATACACAGATCTAGTGACGGGACACAACCTGCGGGGTCCCCCACATACACAGATCCAGTGACGGGACACAACCTGCGGGGTCCCCCACATACACAGATCCAGTGACGGGACACAACCTGCGGGGTCCCCCACATACACAGATCCAGTGACGGGACACAACCTGCGGGGTCCCCCACATACACAGATCCAGTGACGGGACACAACCTGCGGGGTCCCCCACATACACAGATCCAGTGACGGGACACAACCTGCGGGGTCCCCCACATACACAGATCCAGTGACGGGACACAACCTGCGGGGTCCCCCACATACACAGATCCAGTGACGGGACACAACCTGCGGGGTCCCCCACATACACAGATCCAGTGACGGGACACAACCTGCGGGGTCCCCCACATACACAGATCCAGTGACGGGACACAACCTGCGGGGTCCCCCACATACACAGATCCAGTGACGGGACACAACCTGCGGGGTCCCCCACATACACAGATCCAGTGACGGGACACAACCTGCGGGGTCCCCCACATACACAGATCCAGTGACGGGACACAACCTGCGGGGTCCCCCACATACACAGATCCAGTGACGGGACACAACCTGCGGGGTCCCCCACATACACAGATCCAGTGACGGGACACAACCTGCGGGGTCCCCCACATACACAGATCCAGTGACGGGACACAACCTGCGGGGTCCCCCACATACACAGATCCAGTGACGGGACACAACCTGCGGGGTCCCCCACATACACAGATCCAGTGACGGGACACAACCTGCGGGGTCCCCCACATACACAGATCCAGTGGTATCCAATCCTGATTCAGTATTTGTCACATCTCTAGCGCACCCTGCATGCACTGCAGCATGAGAAAAACTAAGTACACCCCCACAAACTAGGGCCCAATAAAAAAATCTGACCTAAAAGTTAGGTAAATCCAACCTAAAAAAAAACAAAACAAAACCGCACACGGCAAATTATTTACCAAAAACTAGGCCAAAATACAGAGGAAGCATGTGAGAAAAAAAGTACACCCTTACTGCCTCTATAGAAATGAATGGGGTCAGTAGCAGCCGGGTTCTGCCAATCACACGCCAGTGTGAGAACCACTATAGAAGCAGAAGTTTGCTGTTCCTGCAGCACTCGGGCATCAATCAATCTTGGAGCGTTAGGTAGCCATTTCCAAACAATCAGATGTCCGTCATTCGACAATGAGAAAGTTTATTCACAAGTGGAAAACATTGCAGACAGCCGACTGTATTCTACAGAGTGGACATCTCCGCACATTTACACCAAGGTCAGAGCGAATGATGCTCAGAGAAATAGCAAAAACACGAAGAGCTGCAGCTCAGAATCTAAAGGCCTCAACATGTTCAAGGTCATGACAGTACGATTGGAAAACGACTGAGCAAATATGAGTCCTCTAGAATTGTTTTCAGGAGAAAGCTTTTACCAGTCTCTCCCATCGTTTTGCAGACTTTTGGTGCAGTCTTCTTTACACAATTGCTTCAGAACTTTGATGCTTGTGAGCGATCATTTCTGGGCAGCTCTGATAAGGTCCCACCACAGCATTTCCATTGGGTTGAGGTCTGGACTGTGACTCGGCCATTGCATCACAATTCCTTGTTTGTCAGCCATTCTGATGTAGATTTGTTGCTTGAGAGCCCTGTTACATGACCCAGCTTCGGCCAAGCCTTAGATTCTGGTAGATGGCCTCACATTAAAAGACCTTGGTAAACGGAGAAGTTCATGGTCACCTCAGTGACTGCAAAGGACCCTGGTCTTGTGGCTGCAAAACAAGACAAATTCACCCCTCTACCAAAATGGTGGACTGCTGGCATAAGGCGTTTATGCTGATATTCTGGGTTTGGTTTCACCAACATGGTGCAGAGCATTATGGTCAATCATCTCCAATGTGGCCACATCTGTCCCAAGGGCAATTTTACTGAAGTCTTGTGGTTTGTTCAGATGCAACCTTGCAATCCTTAGTCGCGCTGCCATGCTCCTTTTGGAAAGAAGAGGCTTTCTCCTGGCAACTCTTCCAAACAAGCCATACTTGTTCAGTCGCTCTCTAATTGTCATGAACGTAAACATTTAACATGCAAATTGAGACCTTTAGAGTCTGAGCTGTAGCTCTTGGTGTTTTTACACATTCTGATCTTGGGGTGATTTTGCAAGGGCGTCCATTACTGGGAAGACGGACGGTTGTCCTGAATGTTTTCCACTTGTGCATGATCTTTCTCACTGTAGAATGATGGACACCTGATTGTCTATGAATGGCCGTTTCACTTCCCAGACTGATGGCAACCACTTTTGCTTCTCTTAGATTGTTGTGAATGTCCTTGCTTTTTGGCCTCATGGTCATATACACCTACATATTCTAGACCAGCAAATTGCCAAAACTTCAGCTTTTATAAGGCGTTCATGCACCACAACGATAGACCACAACTATGAGAGTCAAAATGAGAAAATAAATTAAGAAAATCACCTTGTCTGATTTGGCAAGATTTAATTTGCAAATTATGCTGGAAAATAAGCATTTGGTCACCTAAAAACATGCACCAGAAACAAAACTGTAGCCCTGCCTTCCCCTGGATCAACATGTTAGGGCATGCTAGGCTATGGGTTGAACTAGATGGACTTAAAGTCTTCCTTCAACCTTAATAACTATGTAACTATGAATCTGCAATAAGCAAGCAGCTTGGTGTGATGAAATCACCTGTGGGAGCAATAATAAGAAAATGGAAGACATACAAGACCACTGATAATCTCCCTTGATCTGGGGCTGCATGCAAAATCTCACCCCGTGGGGTCAAAATGATCACAAGAACAGTGAGCAAAAATCCCAGAACCACGCGGGGGACCTAGTGAATGACCTGCATAGAGCTGGGACCACGATAACAAAGGCTATCATCAGTAACACACTACGCCGCCAGGGACTCAAATCCTGCAGTGCCAGATGTGTCCCCCTGCTTAAGCCAGTACATGTCCGGGCCCATCTGAAGTTTGCTAGAGAGCATTTGGATTATCCAGAAGAGTATTGGGAGAATGTCCTATGGTCTGATGAAACCAAACTGGAACTGTTTGGTAGAAACACAACTCATCGTGTTTGGAGGAGACAGAATGCTGAGTTGCATCCAAAGAACACCATGCCTACTGTGAAGCATGGTGGTGGCAATCTGCAAAGTGACCAGGACGACTGATCCATGTACATGAAAGAATGAATGGGGCCATCTATTGTGAGATTTTGAGTGCAAAATCAACAAAGGCATTGAAGATGAAATGTGGTTGGGTCTTTCAGCATGATAATGATCCCAAGCACACTGCCAGGGCAACGAAGGAGTGGCTTCGTAAGAAGCATATGAAGGTCCTGGAGTGGCCTAGCCAGTCTCCAGATCTCAACCCTATAGAAAACCTTTGGAGGGAGTTGAAAGTCCGTGTTGCCCAGCGACAGGCCCAAAACATCACTGCTCTAGAGGAGATCTGCATGGAGGAATGGGCCAACATACCAACAACAGTGTGTGGCAACCTTGTGAAGACTTACAGAAAACGTTTGACCTCTGTCATTGCCAACAAAGGAGATATAACAAAATATTGAGATGACCAATGACCAAATTCTTATTTTCCACCATAATTTGCAGAATAAATCTTCCCAAATCAGACAAGGTGATTTTCTGGATCTGTTTTCTCATTGTGACTCTCAACGTTGTGGTCGACCTATGATGTCAATTACAGGCCTCTCTCATCTTTATAAGTGGGAGAACTTGTACAATTGGTGGCTGACTGAATCCTTTTTTCCCCACTGTATCCCCTCAGACTGACACCCATAAATCCCCCACCTCACACCCATGTATCCCCCCAGACTGACACCCAGGTCGTCAGGTGGTCATTTTCTTCTTCCCAGATTACACACCCTACACAATATTCACACTTACAAGTACAGACAATACACAGACATGTACACATATGTCACCACCACACAGGTGCAAGTGCGTCTCACAAAATTAGAATATCACCAAAAAAGTGAATTTATTTAGTTCTTCAATACAAAAAGTGAAACTCATACATTCTATAGAGTCATTACACACAGAGTGATCTATTTCACATGTTTATTTCTGTTAATGTTGATGATTATGGCTTACAGCCAATGAAAACCCAAAAGTCATTATCTCAGTAAATTAGAATAATTAACAATAATCACCTGCAAAGGCTCCTAAGTGTTTATAAAGGTCCCATAGTCTGTTTCAGTAGCTCCACAATCATGGGGAAGACTGCAGACCTGACAGATGTCCAGAAGGCGTCACTGACACACTCCACAAGGAGGGGCAACCGTTTACCAGGACATTGTAGAGCACTTCATGCTTCCCTCTGCCGACAAGTTTTTTGGAGATGGAAATGTCGTTCTCCAGCAGGACTTGGCCCCGGTCCATGCTGCCAAAAGTACCAATACCTTATGTAAAAACAACAGTATCACTGGGCTTGATTGGCAGCAAACTCTCCTGACCTTAACCGTATAGAGAATCTATGGAGTATTGTCAAGAGGAAGATGAGACACCAGACCCAGCAATGCAGACGAGCTGAAGGCTGCCATCAAAGTAACCTGGGCTTCCATAACCCCTCAGCAGTGCCACAGGCTGATCGCCTCCATGCCACGCCGCATTGATGCAGTAATTGATGCAAAAGGACCAAGTACTGAGGGCATTTACTGAACAGACATTTCAGTAGGGAACATTTCAGATTTTACAATTATTTTTCCCGCTGGTATTATAAAGTATTCTAATTTACTGAGATAATGACTTTTGGGTTTTCATTGGCTGTAAGCCGTAATCATCAACATTAACAGAAATAAACACGTGAAATAGATCACTCTGTGTGTAATGACTCAATGAGATTCACTTTTTGATGATATTGTAATTTTGTGAGAAGCCCTTGTACATGACTCACATATAAATGTACACACAACACAAAACACACATACATGTAAACAATGTACATACACATATAAAATATACATAGACCACAAAATACAACTACTACATGCGCACACTCCTCAATACACTCAGATAACCAGCACTAACCACTGACCCACTGTGCGCTCCGGCAGACACTGACTTCTACTTTATCTCTTAAGGAGCTGGGTCACAACAACTAGGACCACTGGGATCAAAAGCTGGAGGTAGGTATAGACCACTGTTCTCCAGGGCTCACAATGTGCCTATAGTCAATTCATCCAGGGTCTACTGACCACTAGCTTGTAACGTCTGTTCCACAGTTACCGCCTGTCCCTCGCAGCTACCACCCATCCCTCGCATTTGCCGCCCGTTCCTTGCATTTGCCGCCTGTTCCTCGCATTTGCCGCCCGTCCATCGCAGCTGCCGCCCGTCCCTCGCAGCTGCTGCCCGTCCCTTGCAGCTACCACCCATCCCTTGCATTTGCCACTCGTCCCTTGCAGCTGCCACCCATCCTTCGCAGTTACCACGCATCCCTTCCAATTACTCCGTCAGTTGGTGTAATTCATGGGCCCTTGCCTTAGTTTTTCATCATTTCTCTGAATATTTATGTCCTCAGGGAAATACTCTCAGTACCCCTCTCAGGGATTCCAACAGGGATCTGCAGGTAAGTGTATGCTGAATTACAGAGGTTTCGCAGTTATGATGTCGCAATCACTGATTTTGGCTTCTATCAGGTCTTCAAAATGGATATGGACTTTTGGGACAGAAGTCTGGAAGGTTGGGTGAGTGATGCAGTCTACATGTCTTGTGGTCTGGAACGGATCTCTATCTATTTTTACTCATGTGCCTTCAATTCCCCTCTTTTATCTCCTGTCATTTTCACTCCTGTCTTGTGTCCATTCTCCCCACACATCTTCTGCTCTACTTTTCACATATCTTGTGTCCATTCTCCTCACACATCTTGCATCCATTCTCCTCACACGTCTTGTGTCCTCTTATGTCTTGGTCCATTCTACTCACACGTCTTGTGTCCCTTCTCCTCACATGACTCGTGTCCATTCTCCTCACACGTCTTGTGTCCTCTTATGTCTTGGTCCATTCTCCTCACACGTCTTGTGTCCATTCTCCTCACACGTCTTGTGTCCTCTTATGTCTTGGTCCATTCTCCTCACACGTCTTGTGTCCATTCTCCTCACACGTCTTGTGTCCATTCTCCTCACACGTCTTGTGTCCCTTCTCCTCACACATCTTGTGTCCCTTCTCCTCACACATCTTGTGTCCATTCTCCTCACACGTCTTGTGTCCTCTTATGTCTTGGTCCATTCTCCTCACACGTCTTGTGTCCTCTTATGTCTTGGTCCATTCTCCTCACACGTCTTGTGTCCATTCTCCTCACACGTCTTGTGTCCTCTTATGTCTTGGTCCATTCTCCTCACACGTCTTGTGTCCTCTTATGTCTTGGTCCATTCTCCTCACACGTCTTGTGTCCATTCTCCTCACACGTCTTGTGTCCATTCTCCTCACACGTCTTGTGTCCATTCTCCTCACACGTCTTGTGTCCATTCTCCTCACACGTCTTGTGTCCATTCTCCTCACACGTCTTGGTCCATTCTACTCACACGTCTTGTGTCCCTTCTCCTCACACGACTCGTGTCCATTCTCCTCACACGTCTTGTGTCCTCTTATGTCTTGGTCCATTCTCCTCACATGTCTTGTGTCCATTCTCCTCACACATCTTGTGTCCATTCTCCTCACACGTCTTGTGTCCATTCTCCTCACACGTCTTGTGTCCTCTTATGTCTTGGTCCATTCTCCTCACACGTCTTGTGTCCATTCTCCTCACACGTCTTGTGTCCATTCTCCTCACACGTCTTGTGTCCATTCTCCTCACACGTCTTGTGTCCATTCTCCTCACACGTCTTGTGTCCATTCTCCTCACACGTCTTGGTCCATTCTACTCACACGTCTTGTGTCCCTTCTCCTCACACGACTCGTGTCCATTCTCCTCACACGTCTTGTGTCCTCTTATGTCTTGGTCCATTCTCCTCACATGTCTTGTGTCCATTCTCCTCACACATCTTGTGTCCATTCTCCTCACACGTCTTTTGCCCCTTCTCCTCACACAATTGTGCTTTTCTTGTACATCTTGTGTCCTCCTCAGACTACTTCTGTCCTTGCCTCTCGTGTCTTGTGCATATATATATACAGTATATATATATTTTTTTTTTCACATTTTGTTTCCTTTTTCTCTCACATCTGAAAAGTTTTCTTTAATTCTTTTAACCTTCTTTCCATACATCTTCTGTCCTTACCTCTTAGTATATCTGCCTTCCTTCATGTTCATGTTTTACATCTCTGATTCCTTCTCTTGCCTCCAGGTTTAGGACAGTTTCCTTCAAAGCAAAAGCCAGGTAGGACTTGCTCTCAATGCTGGAACCATCATCATGGACCTTTGCTGGTTCTGTCCTCTATGAACAGTCACTTCTTCACAATCTTCCATAGGGTTAAATCAATGCAGTCAGATTCAGGGGGTAGATAGATTAATGGGATTGTAAAGTTATGCTCAAAATGGGACCATTTGTACAAGCTAGCACCCACACTCTGCAATAAGAAGACCCAGCACCTCGAAAACCCTCGCCTCCCTATTCTTGTAGGTTTGAAGTCATATTCTTTCTCTGGATTTCTCCTTTGCCTGTGAAGGGGGTGTCCTGTAAATATTCACACAACCCAGAACTGGACCCCAACCTCAGGATTAATGTTAGGATATGTACACCCTCGCCAGGCATTCTGGGCGGGTAAAGCCGGGCTGCTGAATAGTGTGTATGAACATGCCAAGAATCCCAAATGTTAAAAAGTCGGGACCTCAGGAGGACCAGCACAGAGATGCCAAATACTGACAACTGATATGGTCCTACGTGGGTTTCCTTCAGGAATCCCGGAGAGGATGGAGTTGGGGTACATGGAGGAGTATGAGGCTAATGCTCCGTCATTCCCTTCACGATGATAATTGTTTTTCAGGTTATGGAAATTATCCGGGTAATGTTCTGGCACAAGGTAAGAAGGCATTGCCCCGTACCTGTCCTGAGGCTTGCAGGGTTTACAGCAGTTTATGAAGGGTACCCCTCAAATGTCTAATGAGGGGTCCTCTAAGATCGTGTTGTGCGTGTGATGTGGAATCAGCGTCTACATGTATTTATCTATATTGTTCTGTTGTAGGAATAGGAGCAAAACCATCAAAAGCAGGTATCCGTATGGTACCCCAAACTAATAAGACTGTACCATGATGGCCACTCCACCCTCTCTGCGCCCCCCAACAAACAATGCTGTGTGCTACTAATCTGCCCCTACCCACTCTGCACCCCTCAGCAACTGCCCACTCTAATAATCTGCCTATCCCCTTCTCTGCACCCACCCACACTGGCCTGTGCTAATAATCTGCTCCTTCCCTACTGTGCCCCCCATAATGATCCATGCTAATAATCTGCCCGTCCTCCTCTCTATGCCCCCCATACTGGCCTGTGCTAATAATCTGCTCCTTCCCCACTGTGCCCCCCATAATGATCCATGCTAATAATCTGCCCGTCCTCCTCTCTATGCCCCCCACACTGGCCTGTGCTAATAATCTGCTCCTTCCCCACTGTGCCCCCCATAATGATCCATGCTAATAATCTGCCCGTCCTCCTCTCTATGCCCCCCACACTGGCCTGTGCTAATAATCTGCTCCTTCCCCACTGTGCCCCCCATAATGATCCATGCTAATAATCTGCCCGTCCTCCTCTCTATGCCCCCCATACTGGCCTGTGCTAATAATCTGCTCCTTCCCCACTGTGCCCCCCATAATGATCCATGCTAATAATCTGCCCCTCCTGCTCTCTATGCCCCCCACACTGGCCTGTGCTAATAATCTGCTCCTTCCCCACTGTGCCCCCCATAATGGCCCATGCTAATAATCTGCCCGTCCTCCTCTCTATGCCCCCCACACTGGCCTGTGCTAATAATCTGCTCCTTCCCCACTGTGCCACCCATAATGATCCATGCTAATAATCTGCCCCTCCTGCTCTCTATGCCCCCCACACTGGCCTGTGCTAATAATCTGCTCCTTCCCTACTGTGCCCCCCATAATGATCCATGCTAATAATATGCCCGTCCTCCTCTCTATGCCCCCCACACTGGCCTGTGCTAATAATCTGCTCCTTCCCCACTGTGCCCCCCATAATGATCCATGCTAATAATCTGCCCGTCCTCCTCTCTATGCCCCCCATACTGGCCTGTGCTAATAATCTGCTCCTTCCCCACTGTGCCCCCCATAATGATCCATGCTAATAATCTGCCCCTCCTGCTCTCTATGCCCCCCACACTGGCCTGTGCTAATAATCTGCTCCTTCCCTACTGTGCCCCCCATAATGATCCATGCTAATAATCTGCCCCTCCTGCTCTCTATGCCCCCCACACTGGCCTGTGCTAATAATCTGCTCCTTCCCCACTGTGCCCCCCATAATGATCCATGCTAATAATCTGCCCGTCCCCCTCTCTATGCCCCCCACACTGGCCTGTGCTAATAATCTGCTCCTTCCCCACTGTGCCCCCCATAATGATCCATGCTAATAATCTGACCGTCCTCCTCTCTATGCCCCCCATACTGGCCTGTGCTAATAATCTGCTCCTTCCCCACTGTGCCCCCCATAATGATCCATGCTAATAATCTGACCGTCCTCCTCTCTATGCCCCCCATACTGGCCTGTGCTAATAATCTGCTCCTTCCCCACTGTGCCCCCCATAATGATCCATGCTAATAATCTGCCCCTCCTGCTCTCTATGCCCCCCACACTGGCCTGTGCTAATAATCTGCTCCTTCCCCACTGTGCCCCCCATAATGATCCATGCTAATAATCTGCCCCTCCTGCTCTCTATGCCCCCCACACTGGCCTGTGCTAATAATCTGCTCCTTCCCTACTGTGCCCCCCATAATGATCCATGCTAATAATCTGCCCGTCCTCCTCTCTATGCCCCCCACACTGGCCTGTGCTAATAATCTGCTCCTTCCCCACTGTGCCCCCCATAATGATCCATGCTAATAATCTGCCCCTCCTGCTCTCTATGCCCCCCACACTGGCCTGTGCTAATAATCTGCTCCTTCCCCACTGTGCACCGCCATAATGATCCATGCTAATAATCTGCCCGTCCTCCTCTCTATGCCCCCCACACTGGCCTGTGCTAATAATCTGCTCCTTCCCCACTGTGCCCCCCATAATGATCCATGCTAATAATCTGCCCGTCCTCCTCTCTATGCCCCCCACACTGGCCTGTGCTAATAATCTGCTCCTTCCCCACTGTGCCCCCCATAATGATCCATGCTAATAATCTGCCCCTCCTGCTCTCTATGCCCCCCATACTGGCCTGTGCTAATAATCTGCTCCTTCCCCACTGTGCACCGCCATAATGATCCATGCTAATAATCTGACCGTCCTCCTCTCTATGCCCCCCACACTGGCCTGTGCTAATAATCTGCTCCTTCCCCACTGTGCACCGCCATAATGATCCATGCTAATAATCTGCCCGTCCTCCTCTCTATGCCCCCCACACTGGCCTGTGCTAATAATCTGCTCCTTCCCCACTGTGCCCCCCATAATGATCCATGCTAATAATCTGCCCGTCCTCCTCTCTATGCCCCCCACACTGGCCTGTGCTAATAATCTGCTCCTTCCCCACTGTGCCCCCCATAATGATCCATGCTAATAATCTGCCCCTCCTGCTCTCTATGCCCCCCATACTGGCCTGTGCTAATAATCTGCTCCTTCCCCACTGTGCCCCCCATAATGATCCATGCTAATAATCTGCCCCTCCTGCTCTATATGCCCCCCACACTGGCCTGTGCTAATAATCTGCTCCTTCCCCACTGTGCCCCCCATAATGATCCATGCTAATAATCTGCCCCTCCTGCTCTCTATGCCCCCCATACTGGCCTGTGCTAATAATCTGCTCCTTCCCCACTGTGCCCCCCATAATGATCCATGCTAATAATCTGCCCGTCCTCCTCTCTATGCCCCCCACACTGGCCTGTGCTAATAATCTGCTCCTTCCCCACTGTGCCCCCCATAATGATCCATGCTAATAATCTGCCCCTCCTGCTCTCTATGCCCCCCACACTGGCCTGTGCTAATAATCTGCTCCTTCCCCACTGTGCCCCCCATAATGGCCCATGCTAATAATCTGCCCGTCCTCCTCTCTATGCCCCCCACACTGGCCTGTGCTAATAATCTGCTCCTTCCCTACTGTGCCCCCCATAATGGCCCATGCTAATAATCTGCCCGTCCTCCTCTCTATGCCCCCCACACTGGCCTGTGCTAATAATCTGCTCCTTCCCCACTGTGCACCCCCATAATGATCCATGCTAATAATCTGCCCGTCCTCCTCTCTATGCCCCCCACACTGGCCTGTGCTAATAATCTGCTCCTTCCCTACTGTGCCCCCCATAATGGCCCATGCTAATAATCTGCCCGTCCTCCTCTCTATGCCCCCCATAATGATCCATGCTAATAATCTGCCCCTCCTGCTCTCTGCACCCACCCACACTGGCCTGTGCTAATAATCTGCTCCTTCCCTACTGTGCCCCCCATAATGATCCATGCTAATAATCTGCCCGTCCTCCTCTCTATGCCCCCCATACTGGCCTGTGGTAATAATCTGCTCCTTCCCCACTGTGCACCGCCATAATGATCCATGCTAATAATCTGCCCGTCCTCCTCTCTGTGCCCCCCATAATGATCCATGCTAATAATCTGCCCGTCCTCCTCTCTATGCCCCCCATACTGGCCTGTGCTAATAATCTGCCCGTCCTCCTCTCTATGCCCCCCATAATGGCCCATGCTAATAATCTGCCCGCCCTCCTCTCTATGCCCCCCATAATGATCCATGCTAATAATCTGCCCGCCCTCCTCTCTATGCCCCCCACACTGGCCTGTGCTAATAATCTGCCCGCCCTCCTCTCTATGCCCCCCATACTGGCCTGTGCTAATAATCTGCCCGCCCTCCTCTCTATGCCCCCCATAATGATCCATGCTAATAATCTGCCCGCCCTCCTCTCTATGCCCCCCACACTGGCCCATGCTAATAATCTGCCCGCCCTCCTCTCTATGCCCCCCATACTGGCCTGTGCTAATAATCTGCCCGCCCTCCTCTCTATGCCCCCCATAATGATCCATGCTAATAATCTGCCCGCCCTCCTCTCTATGCCCCCCACACTGGCCTGTGCTAATAATCTGCCCGCCCTCCTCTCTATGCCCCCCATACTGGCCTGTGCTAATAATCTGCCCCTCCTCCTCTCTATGCCCCCCATACTGGCCTGTGCTAATAATCTGCCCCTCCTCCTCTCTATGCCCCCCACACTGGCCTGTGCTAATAATCTGCCCCTCCTGCTCTCTATGCCCCCCACACTGGCCTGTGCTAATAATCTGCCCGCCCTCCTCTCTATGCCCCCCATACTGGCCTGTGCTAATAATCTTCCCCTTCCCCACTCTGCCCCCCATAATGGCCCATGCTAATAATCTGCCCGCCCTCCTCTCTATGCCCCCCATACTGGCCTGTGCTAATAATCTGCCCGCCCTCCTCTCTATGCCCCCCATAATGATCCATGCTAATAATCTGCCCGCCCTCCTCTCTATGCCCCCCACACTGGCCTGTGCTAATAATCTGCCCGCCCTCCTCTCTATGCCCCCCACACTGGCCTGTGCTAATAATCTGCCCCTCCTGCTCTCTATGCCCCCCATACTGGCCTGTGCTAATAATCTTCCCCTTCCCCACTCTGCCCCCACTAGTTATGTACCTCACTAATCCATCCTTCTCGTGTTCCCTGTCCACTAACAATCCGCACCTCCCACATGATCTTGCACTCTGTGCACCCCATACACTTCTCACACCCCTCCATATTAGCATGTGGTCCCCCCATATTGCCATTGCCCCGCCTCGTTTCTCCATATCACCTTCATTGCTCGGCCCCCATGACTTCTCTTGTCTCCCTCAGGTTATGGAGCGGGAGGATATCCAAACGTTGGAGGTAAGACCTCCGTGTCCCCGATTATCTACTCTAGACATTTGGGGGGATTGTAGTTCCCCCAACACTCCACTGAGCCCCAATACCACAGGGCTCCGGTCAGAGGAGGCTGCTAGGGGTTATGGGGCTATCAGCCAACAGCCCATCCCGCAATATATAGGGGTCCATATGAGGCTCCCCTGTAATACTGTGGTGAAGCGCCAGACTGTGCGAACGCCTATCACCTGCAGATAATAGGATTGGTACAGCAGACACCAGAGGACAATAGAGTGCCAGCTGCCATCAGTGGGATGCCCATATTCTCCCCCCAGCTGCTTTGTGCCCACTACCTGCCATTGCGGTCCCGTCTCACATCACTCCTCCTTTCTGCAGGATACAGGAATGGAGCAGCCGGGTATCCGAGTAACATCGCCCAGCAAGGTATGTGCTGCATACACCGGGGGGCTGCAGAACGGGGCACCGGAGAGCCCCCAAATCTACCAAGTGCCCAGATACACCGGGGTACACTAGTCCTAGCTACACTCAGCGGGGGTCACAAGTTTTGGATAACTCTGTAATTCTTGCTTTTAGGTTATGGAGGGAAGCCCCCCAAGTCAGGTAGGAATTCTCCATTATTATGGGTATGTCTTTCTTTCACGTGATATCAGGGGCCACAGTGATGATGGGGCCCTCATATATATAAAGTGCCCCTGGGTCTCATGCGGCAGATTCGGTCCGAGTGCCTTTATCATATTTTTTCCTAAACGTTCATCATTCCTCTTGTATTCTTCAGGATTTGGAGCCGGAAACTATCCCCAGATTGGGGCCCAGACAGGTAACGAATGCCCCCCCACCATTGGACCGCCACCTGAAAGCCCCCTGTCCACGTTTCATCAACACTCTCGGTCTTATGTCTCTAGGCTACGGAACCGGGAACTACCCACAGTACGGCGAGCAAGCAGGTCAGCCCCAAACATTTTGTAGTTTCTCTGCTCCTTCCTTCCAGTTTGTGGTCTCTCTGCTCCTTCCTTCCAGTTTGTGGTCTCTCTGCTCCTTCCTTCCAGTTTGTGGTCTCTCTGCTCCTTCCTTCCAGTTTGTGGTCTCTCTGCTCCTTCCTTCCAGTTTGTGGTCTCTCTGCTCCTTCCTTCCAGTTTGTGGTCTCTCTGCTCCTTCCTTCCAGTTTGTGGTCTCCTCGCTCCTTCCTTCCAGTTTGTGGTCTCTCTCCTCCTTCCTTCCAGTTTGTGGTCTCCTCGCTCCTTCCTTACAGTTTCTGGGCTCTCTGCTCCTTCCTTCCTTTAAGTTTGTGGTCTCTCTGCTCCTTCCTTCCTTCCAGTTTCTGGGCTCTCTGCTCCTTCCTTCCTTCCAGTTTGTGGTCTCTCTGCTCCTTCCTTCCAGTTGGTGGTTTCTCTGCTCCTTCCTTCCAGTTTGTGGTCTCCTCGCTCCTTCCTTCCAGTTTGTGGTCTCTCTCCTCCTTCCTTCCAGTTTGTGGTCTCCTCGCTCCTTCCTTACAGTTTGTGGTCTCTGCTCCTTCCTTTCAGTTTGTGGTCTCTCTGCTCCTTCCTTCCTTCCAGTTTCTGGGCTCTCTGCTCCTTCCTTCCTTCCAGTTTGTGGTCTCTCTGCTCCTTCCTTCCAGTTGGTGGTTTCTCTGCTCCTTCCTTCCAGTTTGTGGTCTCTCTGCTCCGTCCTTCCAGTTGGTGGTCTCTCTGCCCCTTCCTTCTAGTTTGAGGTCCCTGTTCTCCTACCTTCCAGTTTTTGGTCTCTGCTCCTACTTTCCAGTCTGAGATGTCTCTGCTTTTTCCATTTTTTTTTCTCTCTGTGAACTCCCTTACTTTGTTTGGTATTTTTTTTCCGAAGCCTCCTCAGTCCATTCTGTGTTTTTCCATATCCATCGTTACGCATCCTCTCTCTTACCACTTGCTCTTTTTTGGTGCATTGTGAGACATCCTTTATGTTGGTTGTGATTTGTCTGCTGCTTTTTTTGCATTTATGGTTATTTTTCTCTATCTTCAGGATATGGAGCTGGGAACTACCCTCAGTTTGGAGCCCAAGCTGGTATCTTCAGAAATTATTCTCTCCCCATTGTATGATTGTATTGCTTTGCTGTGTCTCTTCCTGACTGTTCCTCTGCTCCTCTCTGTAGGTTACAACAATGGTGCTGGCCTGTACCCCAGTAACCTACAGCAGCAAGGTACAGGTGTTGTTCTTGCCCCTGGTGGCACCAGACACAGGGCCATCAGCAGCCCTCAGGCCCAGGAGAATTTAGAATAAGGGGATCATTAAGTTAAGGATCAGATTTGAGAACAAATATGGAATTGAAAACTAAGGGATCAGGAATAATTTGTAATAAACTGATTGATTCTTGAACAGTTATAATCCCAGCATTTCTCAGAGTGATCGGGAATTGAGAGATAAGGATAAAAATCAGGAAATATGAAATGATTGAGAACTCAGGGCTCACAAATGACCAGGATCAGGAACAATTGAGTCACCCGCCAGGGCCATGGGGTACTCTGTACCGGGTCCGGTACTTAAAGGGGATGTCACGGTGGCAGCGACCAGTCCGTGGCCCTGGGCGCCGAAGTAAAATGGAATGTCCTTAAAGGGATTTTGAATAAAGTGTGTGTTCGTGACGCCACCTGTGTTATTCGGTCAGTGGGGACCGACACTGCTTAAAGGGGTCCTCTGGGGTAATGTTACGGCAGCTAGATGGTATAACTTCCCACAGGTGAAGTTAGGTCCCCAGGGCTCCCGGTGTGTAGCTGGAGATGGTGGGTAGTGTAGAAAGAAACGGAGGACACAGGCAGTCTCTTTACCTGGTTTACTGAAGATTTCAGGCATCCGCAGTCCAGGGTACCAGATCACAGGTACAGGCAGGGTCCGGCCGGCTTGGAAGCGAGTTCAGAGTCCCCTTTACCAGGTGGAGTTAGAAGCCTTCCTACCAGTGCTTTGGTGTAGTCCCTTACTGCCTGTGGCATCTGTCAATGTCCTCACAGTTCTCTCTGTCCTCCATAAAGGTGGGACTCTAACCCGTATGACAGGTGGCTCAAGCTTTTTTACAGGGTCTCTATCATGACCCGGGCTCTATGCGCCATTGTGTCTCCTGGGTATTAGGGCGGACAAGTTACGTGTAATCCAGCTGTCCTGCCGGTTTCTGCTGTGCTTCCTAGAGTCCGACACAACCTCAGTCTTCCGGCCCTGGAATCTGCGCTCTGTAGCCCAGTCGCAGCTATTCACCCCAGTTGTTACTTTCCTGTGCTTTGCTCTCCTGCACGCTATCAACAATGTGTTTTTCGTTCTCTCTGTCCAGGAGCTGCAGCAACTCTGGCTGCATGGCACCTTCAGTCCTTCTGACTGCTCTCTCTCCTCTCTGTCTGACAGGAACTGACTCTCAGACTGACTTTCCCTCCAGACCAGAATATTTATATAGGGGAGACACCCGCAAGCTGGATCAGAGCTCCCCCTTCTGGCCTGGAGTGTGAACATGTTGTATGTTTGTGGTTACCTGATGAAAGAGATCCTTCATCGCTTCCAAGCGTGACATCACTCTCCCCATGAGGAAAGCAATGCCACTGTGACAACCAGGACCCTGGGGCGTCACACAATCATGAATAGGTAGATCTGGAAACAGGAGATGAGAAATAATCAGGAATGAGTGAGATCGAGGGATCAAGAGATCAGGACTGGGACAGGGAGAGTGGCTCATGTTTAATAAGATGCTGGAGATGAAGGAACCATTACAGGGACCGGAGCCCTAAACTTGAATGTCTCTTTATTTCAGGTTATGGGACAAAACCGTCCAAAGCAGGTGAGCTGTGCATCCTCCATAGACAGGAGCCTAGAAGACCCTATATGTCCGCTCCTCCTGTGTCTCCACAGCAAACGGTGGCCTACAGTTTTACTATAAGGATTGTAGTCCTTTCTGCCTACAAATCACACAAAAATATTTCAGACTGAGATAACAATGGTCAATGAACAATAGTTTCTCCTGATGTAGCCACATTATTCTGTGCCTCACATCTTCTCCTTTCCACAGGTTATGGAGCTGGAAATTATCTGAATGCTGCTCCAGGAGGTAGATGTCCTATCAGATTCTCATCCTTCATGTTCCCTCTGTTGTATCCTCCTCCTGAGCACCTCTGCTGGTCCTTCTCAATCATCCTCCTTCCTCTTCCTGCTCGTTATCTTTCTTAATCATCCTTCTCTTCCTGTTGTTTGTCCTTCTCCATCTCCCTCCACTTCCTCCTCATCCTCTTCCTTGTCCTTCTCTGTTCTTCTCCTTATCCTTCTCCATCCTTCCTCCTTGTTAGTCTCCATCCTCCTCCTCCATCTTGTCCGTATCACTCATCCTCATTCTTACTCTCCCTCCTTCTCTGTTTCCATCCTCTCATCTTCCTGCTCCTTGTCCTTCTCCATCATCCTCATCCTTTTCCTCCTTGTCTGTCTCCATCATTCTCTGCCTCCTCGTCCTTATCCATCCTCCCATCTATTCTTCCTCATTGTCAGTCTCCAACCTCTTCTCCTCTTTCTGCTCCTTGTCCTGCTCAGTCATCCTCATCCTCTTAATCATCCTTGCCTGTCTGCATCCTCCTCCTCCTTGTCCTTAGCCGTCATCCTCCTCTTCCTGCTCCTTGTCTCTCCATCTTCCTCCTCCTTGTCTTTATAAATCTTTCCCCTCCTCCTTTTCCATCCTTCTCCTCTTCCTCCTTGTCCTTCTGCATCCTCCTCTTCCTCTTTGTCCTTTCACCACTCTTCCTTTCCTCTTTCACCATTTAGATTTCTTTGTAATTCAGTTTTCTTCTTTCAGGCTACAGAAATGGATACGGCGCATACCCCAGCAATCTCCAGCAGCAAGGTACATGTTGGCTTATACTGCAGGGCTGATGAACCATGAACCCTGAGTACAGGATGCTCCTACCTGGGATCCCACGTTGTACCATACAGTGTGATGCACACTATGTCCACAAGAGGGTGCAGGAAAGATATACCGTATATATATATCTTTGCACCGTGTTAGCCAGTAGATGGCAAAATATTTAGAATTGAGAGTCCTCAGTGGTTGATACCTTTTAATGTCTGACTGAAAAGATGGTAACAAATTTAAGCTTTCAAGACATCTCAGGTCTCCTCAGTCATAGAATAACATAAAACCTGAAGAGTCAGATATTTATACACAACAGGACACCGGAATAATGCAATAGATAAGACAAGTGACGTGAAGCAGAACTATCATCATCAGTTCATAGATCAGGAGTGTGAAAGTTTTATTGTCCTGTGATTTAGGTCTGGTTCATGGTCCTGATGCCTCCACAAGGTCTAAGGAGCAGATTTCTTAGTTTACGTAGAAAGACATAAATCCATGCGACACATTCATTCCTGCACTCAGTGTGTCAAAGGTCATCATCAGTTTATATTCCCAGACTCTTCTGTCTCTCTGAGACTTGAAGTTGCCTTTTAATACAAGTAATTTCATGTCCATGGCGCTGTGATCAGGGAGACAGAAATGTTTGGCCACAGGCACATCCATTCAATACAATGGGATGGTAAAGGGGTGAGGAAGGCCCTATCAATAGGGAAATGGGGAATGGTCACCTCCTGCTCAAACCTGACCCTGCACTCCCCTAACGCCCTAAGTGGGTCCTTTCCCCCCACTGCCATCAGTTACCTTGTCCCTTGCTGTCACCTCACACTGCGCTGGCTAGTGCACTGGCTGGCAAGGGGTCGCTAGCCTCAACACTGCAGATAGTACAATACAGGGGACAGTGACAAACATGAGACAGATGGGGCAATACCACAACTTAGCTTTACAACTTCCTCTGCTGCAAAGCACTGCACAGCAGAATAAAGGCACCAGGATAACAAACTCACGAAACCAGCTGATACACCACAGCAGCCAGCGAGCTCCTTCCTCCAGGTATGGCCATTGTAGATTGCTCTATCACTGACAGTCAGCTGATGCATCAGGAGACCATTTAAAGGATGGCGGGAGTGGTCACCACCCACATCATCTGATCCAGCAGCTCTGCAGGTACAACAGACTGCCAGCCAGAGAAACTGAAGTTAACCCCCGCTGCTCCTGAATGGAAAAAAGCTTCATTTAAATCATAGTGGAACTAGAGCTGCCATGAATCAAAAAATGGATCGTGACACCCATTTAAGGTATGTTGGTCGGTCGATTGTCTTCTGATACAGGGCGACCATACAAGAACGATTGAAAACCAGATTACAAGAGCCACCAGAATATCAAGGAATCACCTGCTACATAACAAAGCTAAGGAAGAAAATAACCGGGTGCCTCTAGTAGTCACCTACAATCCAAATCTGGAGGCGCTAAGGGGAGCTGCACGGAAACTACAACCTTTACTACAAAAAGATGCCGATTACAATCCATTTTTCCAGACCCCCCACTACTGTGTTTTAGGCAGCCCCCAAATCTAAGAAGCATCATTGTCAGAAGCTCCCTGTCCTCTCCAACAGCTGCAGGAACCTGCAACCAGAAAAAATGTAAAACCTGTCCATTTATAATGACCACGGACAAGATAAAGATCCCCAACTCACATCAGGACTACAAGATCCCAGGGACCTTCAGCTGCGTCACTTCTAATGTGGTGTACCTAATTATATGTACTAAATGTCCAACTGGGGGTCTGTATGTGGGGGAGACAGGGCAGAAACTGAGAACAAGGATGAACTCTCACCACCACACAATAAGAGAAAAAAGAATGGATCTACCTGTGGCCAAACATTTCTGTCTCCATGATCACAGCCCCATGGACATGAGATTACTTGTATTAAAGGGTAATTTCAAATCTCAGAGAGACAGAATAGTCTGTGAGTATAAACTGATGACAACCTGTGACTGTCTCAGTGCAGGAATGAATGTGTCACATGGATTTATGTCTTTCTACATCAACCAAGGAATGTGCTCCTCAGACCTTGTGGTGGCGTCAGGACCATGAACCAGGCCTCAATCACAGGACAATAAAACTTCCATCCTCCTTATCTATGAACTGTTCCAATATTTACGGCCACAATTGTTTCTCCCTCTCCCATGATGATCGTTCTCTTTCGCATCACTTGTCTTATCTATTGCATTATTCCCGTGCTGTGTTGTGTATATTAATGGCTAAATGAAAAGATGGTAACAAATTGCACCTTTCGAGACTATTCAGTTCTCATCAGACAAAGCATAACACAAAATCTGAAGAGTCACAAAAAAAGTATATAGTCAGCCACCAGTTGTGCGAGTTCTCGCACTTAAAAATATGAGAGCGGCCTGTAACTGACATCATAGGTAGACCACAACTATGAGAGTCACAATGAGAAAACAAATCCAGAAAATCACCTTGTCTGATTTGGGAGATTTATTTTGCAAATTATGGTGGAAAATAAGTATTTGGTCATCTAAAAACAAGCAAAATTCCTGGCTCTCACAGACCTGTAACTTCTTCTTTAAGAGGCTCCTCTGTCCTCCACTCATTACCTGTAGTAATGGCACCTGTTTGAACTTGTTATCAGTATAAAAGACTCCTGTCCACAACCTCAGTCACACTCCAAACTCTACTATGGTGAAGACCAAAGAGCTGTGGAAGGACACCAGTAGCCCTGCACCAGGCTGGGAAGACTGAATCTGCAATAGCCAACCAGCTTGGTGTCATGAAATCAACTGTGGGAGCAATAATTAGAAAATGTAAGACATACAAGACCACTGATAATCTCCCTCGATCTGGGGCTCCATGCAAGATCTCACCCCGAGGGGTCAAAATTATCACAAGAATGGTGAGCAAAAATCCCAGAACCACGCGGGGGGACCTAGTGAATGACCTGCATAGAGCTGGGACCACCGTAACAAAGGCTACCATCAGTAACACACTACGCCACCAGGGATTCAGATCCTGCAGTGCCAGACGTGTCCCACTTGCTTAAGCCAGTATATGTCCATGCCTGTCTGAAGCTTGCTAGAGAGCATTTTGATTATCCAGAAGAGTATTGGGAGAAGGTCGTATGGTCTGAAGAAACCAAAGTAGAACTGTTTGGTAGAAACAAAACTCATTGTGTTTGGAGGAGACAGAATGCTGAGTTGTATCCAAAGAACACCATACCTACTGTGAAGTATGGGGGTGACAACATCATGCTTTGGGGCTGTTTCTCTGTAAAGGGACCAGGACGGCTGATCCGTGTACATGAAATAATAAATGGGGTCATGTATCGTGAGATTTTGAATGCAAACCTCCTTCCATCAGCAAGGGCATTGAAGATGAAACGTGGTTGGGTCTTTCAGCATGTTATGATCCCAAGCACACCGCCAGGGCAACGAAGGCGAGGCTTCGTAAGAAGCATATGAGGGTCCTGGAGTGGACTAACCAGTCTCCAGATCTCAACCCCATAGAAAACCTTTGGAGGGAGGTGAAAGTCCGTGTTGCCCAGCGACAGGCCCAAAACATCACTGCTCTAGAAGAGATCTGCATGGAGGAATGGACCAACATACCACCAACAGTGTGTGGCAACCTTGTGAAGACTTACAGAAAACGTTTGACCTCTGTCATTGCCAACAAAGGATAGATTACAAAGTATTGAGATGAAATTTTGTTTCTGACCAAATACTTATTTTCCACCATATTTTGCAAAACAAATCTTCCAAATCAGACAAGGTGATTTTCTGGATTTGTTTTTTCATTGTGACTCTCATCGTTGTGGTCGACCTATGATGTTAGTTACAGGCCTCTCCTCTTTATAAGTGGGAGAACTCGCACAACTGGTGGCTGAATAAATACTTTTTTTTCCCACTGTATGTGACTCTTCAGATTTTGTGTTATTCTTTACCTGATGAAGAGACCTGTGTAGTCTCGAAAGCTGTAATTTGTTACCATCTTTTCAGTTAGCCATTAAAAGGTATCAACCACTGAGGACTCTCAATTCTAAATATTTTTCACAAGATGGTGGTTATCTACTGTACACAAACCCATAACATGATAAGTGGGAGACCTGCATGGGGTGAGGGTTAGTGACCCCAAACTCTGTGATTGTTTTATAGGAAAATCACAGAAGGCTGGTACGTAAACTCTTTTGTAAGGACTCCATTCAGGATAAGGATGGCAGCGCTCAGGAGGATGAGGAACCTTAATGGTCTTTGGGTGCTGATGGTCTGATGTCTGTGGAGGTTGTACGGGGGGATGACGGTGTCATGTACGGGGAACGTGTAAGGAGGGGATGGTCTGATATATGTTGAGGGACCTAGTTGTATATTTTGGGGTCTGTGGCGCCCTGGTACCCCTTAATAATTGTCTGCATTGTGTTGCAGGTTATGGGAACGCTGCTGGTCTACAAGGTGAGGACGAGGTCTTGGCTGCCTGTGGCTCTGTGTCGAACATTAGTGGTCGTTATACAATCTTCATTCATATTTTCTATATTTCAGGTGGAATTGGGAAACCTTCTAAAGCAGGTAAGCTCCATCTCACCTGTGCAACGGCCGCTGCGCAAAGGGGAACCTCCAGAAATTGACAGCAGCAGAGTCCAGGGACCCATGACACCCATGGCAGTGTCCATACTGTCCCTGGTAATGATGAAGCCCCACTGCCCTTTATACTAAGTGTGCCCCCTCTCTCCACAGGTGCCGGGTTCCCCAACAGCTTCTTTCCTCAAGGTATGATTGTGTAATGGGCCGAGCCCCTTATAAGACGTATTCAGGGGCTGGAATGATATGTTCTATATCTTACAGGTCTGGGATCCAAACCAGCGAAAACGGGTAGGATACCCAAAGAGGATAATTACCACTGCACCCCATCGTCTGTATCATTCTCAATAGCCCGATCACCACCATCGTCCTCCCTGCCACACATCAACCCCACCATCCTCCCTGCCCCCTACATCACCACCATCGTCCTCCCTGCCACACATCAACCCCACCATCCTCCCTGTCACCTACATCACCACCATCATCTTCCCTGCCACGCAACAGCAAACCCACCATCCTCCCTGTCACCTACATCATCACCAGCGTCCTCCCTGTGACGCTACAGCAAACCCACCATCCTCCCTGTCACGCAACATCACCCCCACCATCCTCCCTGCCCCCCTACATCTCCACCATCATCCTCCTTCCAACTAGATCACCCCACCATCCTCCCTGCCAAATATATCGCCCCCGCCATCCTCCATGTCACGCTACATCATCCCTCCATCCTCCCTGCCACCAACATCACCAACATCATCCTTCCTGCCACGCTACATCATCCCCACCATCCTCTATGCCACGCTAAATCACCCCACCATCCTTCCTGCCACCTCCATCATCCCCACCATCCTCCATGCAACCTACATCGCCCCCTTCATCCTCCATGCCACACTACATCATCCCCACCATCCTCCATGCCACCAACATCGCTCCCACCATCCTCCATGCCACACTACATCATCCCCACCATCCTCCATGCCACCAACATCGCTCCCACCATCCTCCATGCCACCTACATCGCCCCCTCCATCCTCCATGCCACCTACATCGCTCCCACCATCCTCCAGGCCACCTACATCGCTCCCACCATCCTCCATGCCACACTACATCATCCCCACCATCCTCCATGCCACCAACATCGCTCCCACCATCCTCCATGCCACCTACATCGCCCCCTCCATCCTCCATGCCACCTACATCGCTCCCACCATCCTCCAGGCCACCTACATCGCCCCCTCCATCCTCCATGCCACCTACATCGCCCCCTCCATCCTCCATGCCACACTACATCATCCCCACCATCCTCCATGCCACACTACATCATCCCCACCATCCTCCATGCCACACTACATCATCCCCACCATCCTCCATGCCACACTACATCATCCCCACCATCCTCCATGCCACACTACATCATCCCCACCATCCTCCATGCCACCAACATCGCTCCCACCATCCTCCCTGCCACCTACATCACCCCCACCATCCTCCCTGCACCTACATCTCCCACACCGTCCTCCCTGCCACCTTCATTCAATGTTACATCGTCCCCATCATCATACCTGCCATTCGACATCACCCCACCATTCTCCATTCCATGCTACATCACCCCCATCATCCCATGTCACTCTCTGTTTTTCCAGGTCTCTACCAGCAACCCTATCCTAATGGTAAGTTACACATCTTTTAGGCGATCATCGCCCTCTTTATTGCCATCAATCATATGTGACCCTAATTCCCGCTCACCAGTGAAGCCTGTCTGTCATTTCAGGTCTGTCCAATTATCAAAGTAATGGGAAAGGTGAGTGCCAGCCCAACGGCCGCAACATGGAGTGAGCTAATAACAGAGATAAGTCAGCCTGGAATGGCTGATAACAGAGAGCAGGGGAGTGTGGGGAATAGAGAGGTGTGAAGGAGGAAGACAGAGGGGTGTGAGGGGACAGAGGAGTGTGGGGGGACAGGAATGTGGGGGGACAGGAATGTGGGGGACAGAGGAGTGTGGGGGGACAGGAATGTGGGGGGACAGAGGAGTGTGGGGGGGACAGAGGGGTGTAAAGGAGGAAGACAGAGGAGTGAGGGGGGACAGAGGAGTGTGGGGGGACAGGAATGTGGGGGGACAGGAGTGTGGGGGGACAGGAGTGTGGGGGGGACAGGTGTAAAGGAGGAAGACAGAGGAGTGGGGGGGACAGAGGAGTGGGGGGACAGGAGTGTGGGGGGACAGGAATGTGGGGGGGCAGAGGAGTGTGGGGGTGACAGGGGTGTAAAGGAGGAAGACAGAGGAGTGTGGGGGGGACAGAGGAGTGTGGGGGGACAGGAGTGTGGGGGGACAGGAGTGTGGGGGAGACAGAGGGGTGCAAAGGAGGAAGACAGAGGAGTGTGGGGGAACAGGAGTGTGGGGGGACAGAGGAGTGTGGGGGGACAGGATTGTGGGTGGGACAGAGGAGTGTGGGTGGGGAAAGAGGGGTGTGAAGGAGGAAGACAGAGGAGTGTGAGGGGGACAGAGGAGTGTGGGGGGGACAGAGGGGTGTAAAGGAGGAAGACGGGAGTGTGGGGGGACAGGAGTGTGGGGGGGCAGGAGTGTGGGTGGGACAGAGGAGTGTGGGTGGGGAAAGAGGGGTGTGAAGGAGGGGGACAGAGGAGTGTGGGGGGGCACAGAGGGGTGTGAAGAAGGAAGACAGAGGGGTGTGAAGGAGGAAGAGAGGGGAGTGTGGGGGGACATGAGTGTGGGGGGACAGAGGTGTGAAGGAGGAAGACAGAGGAGTGTGAGGGGGACAGAGGAGTGTGGGGGGGCACAGAGGGGTGTGAAGGAGGAAGACAGAGGGGTGTGAAGGAGGAAGAGATGGGAGTGTGGGGGGACATGAGTGTGGGGGGACAGAGAGGTGTGAAGTAGGAAGACAGAGGGGTGTGAAGGAGGAAGAGGGGAGTGTGGGGTGGGCAGAGGAGTGGGGGGGCAGAGGGGTGTGAAGGTGGAAGACAGATGAGTGTTGGGGGACAGAGGAGTGAATGAGGAAGACAGGGGTTTGAAGGGACAGAGGGGTGTGGAGGAAGAAGACAGAGGGGTGTGAAGAGGAAGACAGGGATGTGAAGGAGGAAGACAGTGGTGTGTGGGGTTACAGATGGGTGTGGGGGTCAGAGGCATGTGAAGGAGGAAGACAGAGGAGTGTGGGGGAACAGAGGGGCATGACAGAGGAAGACAGAGGAGTGTGCAGGGACAGAGGGGTGTGAAGGAGGAAGACAGAGGAGTGTGCGGGGACAGGGGTGTGAAGGAGGAAGACAGAGGAGTGTGGGGGAACAGAGGGGCATGACAGAGGAAGACAGAGGAGTGTGCAGGGACAGAGGGGTGTGAAGGAGGAAGACAGAGGAGTGTGCGGGGACAGGGGTGTGAAGGAGGAAGACAGAGAGGTGTGGGGAGACAAAGGGGTGTGGTCAGTACAGAGGGGTTTGAGGGGACACGGGTGTGAAGGAGGAAGATAGGAGTGTGAGAGAGGAAGATGGCGGTGTGAGGGGACAGGGGTGTGAAAGAGAAAGACAGGGTGTGAAGGTACAGAGGGGTGTGAAGGCGGAAGACAGGGGTGAGGGGGGTACAGAGGGGTGTGAGGGACACAAGGGTGTGAATGAGAAAGACGGGTATGAAGGAGGAAGATAGGAGTGTGAAGGAGGAAGATGGGGGCGTGGAAGGACAGAGGGATGTGAAGGAGGAAGAAGGGTGTGAAGGAGGAAGACAGGGGTGTGAAGGAGGAAGACAGAGGGGTGTGAAGGGACAGAGGGGTGTGAAGGAGGAAGAAGGGTGTGAAGGAGGAAGACAGGGGTGTGAAGGAGGAAGACAGAGGGGTGTGAAGGGACAGAGGGGTGTGAAGGCGGAAGACAGGGGTGAGGGGGGTACAGAGGGGTGTGAGGGACACAAGGGTGTGAATGAGAAAGACGGGTATGAAGGAGGAAGATAGGAGTGTGAAGGAGGAAGATGGGGGCGTGGAAGGACAGAGGGGTGTGAAGGAGGAAGAAGGGTGTGAAGGAGGAAGACAGGGGTGTGAAGGAGGAAGACAGAGGGGTGTGAAGGGACAGAGGGGTGTGAAGGAGGAAGACAGATGACTGTGGGGTGACACGGGTGTGAAGGAGGAAGACAGAGAGGTGTGGGGGGACTAAGGGGTTTAGTTAAACTCTCTCTCCCATGTGGACACTATAGTACGCTGTCTTTACGTTTCCCTCTACAGGAATAAAGTCTCCACTAAGCGCCTATCAGGGTCCAGTCGGGGAAAGTTCTAAGCTCGGTGAGTCACCTTCCCATGGTCAGCTCTACTTCCTTCCTTCTTCTCTTCTCACCTTTGCAAAATGTTATCTCTCTTCACCTTAACTCTTTCTTCAACAGTTTCCTTGTTACAGTATCTCCCTTCCTCAAAGTGTCTCTTCTTTCTCCTTTTCTGTGCATTCTCCTGTCACGATAATGGGAATATGCCATGTTTGAGTATCTACCTAAAAGTTCCATGGCTTTCAGACACACGCTGTGGGCCTTTCCAACCCCCCCTCTTCCCACTCTGCTTGAGTGGGTAATCCAAAACCCCTCATTTCCCTCCTCCCTCAAGAATTTATATGGCTCTATGCTGCGGGCAGACAAGTCTACCCTACTCATTCCCCCTCCCACCTGGTACTGGTTAAAACTGGTAGAGAAAGCCTGAGCTTCTATTGTTCTTTCAAGGTTATATATATTGTCACCGATCAGGGCTAGAGATATAAGAATTATATATTCCAGATGTCCATTGAGGGATTTATAACTCCCTGAAATCGCTAGAAGCTAAACTCAACGAGTGCAAAGAGCGGGTTTCTCCATAAGCAGGTCATGTAATTATGCCGTGTTTACACTTAAAAGAATCGCCCGACGTGGTGCACATCCTGATCCTTGTGTCTTCCGTATACGAAATTCATACAGCGAGCTAGGCATAAAAATGGGTGCCATAACCCTAAGTAAAGGGGAGGTTTCAGACTCTAAGTGAGGTCACCACAGGGGGAGTGCCTGGGTTTTAGGCTAGGCTACGCAATAAGTGAGTGAAGCAGCAGTCTTCACACGTCTTTGTCTGGGGTCCTGCTGAGAGACAGGGGTGACGCATTTGGATATATGCTCGTACTTCCCCCCCCCACGGCACATAGTCAGCCAGGAATTGATACTACATAACAAAATGTAAGTGTTTTTCAACTTTAGTCCCATTTTCTTTGTAATTGTATTGTACATATGATATTTGTCTTCTTTGTAATATCTTTTTATACCTCTGTAAACACTGCCTACCTTTTTTGGAGTAAAATATAAAATTACTAACTTGTCTCTCCTTGCTCTATAACGTACGGTCACGTCCTCTGAAGTGAATTACGCTACTAATCTGGGTTGGCTCCGGACCCGTTAATAATTAAGAAATCGGAGCTGGTGTCCGCATAATTTGTCCTGTGCAATTAGGAGTCTTTGCAGCGACCGGCGGTGTTGATAATTATTGTTCCCGCCTGAGTGGGAGTAGTTATATCACCCTCACTGCAGCGTGCCCAATAGCCAGTACATAGCAGGCAGCCTTTCTAGCGACTAATTACCCTAGGTGCAGTACCCTGACTGACCTGAGGGTAAGGTGGGTGCCAGAGAGCTGCAGGTTCCAAACCGGAACTGGGAAGTGGGATATACGGTAAATCCCCTTCAGAAAGAACCAGGGGCAACCAAGCAACTCCGGTTCATGTCTAATTGGTGTGAGTGGTGGGGATGATAAAGGTATCCTCCCTGTGAACCGTGACACCTCCTCTTTATATCCTCCTCATGTCTCCTCCTTCTCCAGTGTCTCCTCCTTCATCCCTATCTCCTCCTCTTCTTCTGTCTCCTTTCTCTGTGTCTCCTTTACTCCCCTTCATATATGTGTGTAATTTTCTTACTGTGTCCCATTTCCTTTCTATTTGTGTTTCCTTCCCTTTCCCTTTGTCTCCTTCCCTTCATCTGTTTTTCCTTCTCTTTCTGTATGTTTCCTGCTCTTAGGCTCTGTCTCCTCTTGCTGTCTCCTTCTCTTCCTCTCCTTCTCTTGCTCTGTCTCCTTCTCTTCCTCTCCTTCTCTTGCTCTGTCTCCTTCTATTTCTCTCCTTCTCTTGCTCTGTCTCCTTCTCTTCCCCAATGTTTTTGTTTCCTTCCTCCTATCCTATATGGGTTCTTCTGTGTCTCCTTCCTTGTGTCTCCTCTTCGTTTCCGCTGTGTTGAATTCCCTTCCTGTATATGTCCTTTCCTTCCTCTGTGCCTTCTTTCCCTCTTCTGTGTCTCTTTCCCTTCCTCTTTGACTCCCTTTCTCTGTATCTCCTTCATCTTTCCCGTCTTCCGCTGTGTGCCTTGCTTTTTTCCCCCTCTCATGGCCTTATTGTTCCTACACTTACCCTCCTAGTCTGAATAACTTGGTGGCATCTTCCTTTCTCCCTTGCAGGCAGTTTTGGGAAGCTTCCCTACAGATCTCAACCTTTAGCTGCAGATTCTCTCGGCTATGATGCCAAGTCTGGTGAGGAGCTGTCGCTGCTTGTAGATTTGGTGTCATGGGCGTCCTGCTTGTATTTCTCATGAGTTGAATGTGTTTCCTCCCGCAGGAGTGAAGTCCCCCTATGGCTCTCAGGCAGCGTATCTAGATCCAGCCAGTAGCAAATATGGTGAGGAGTCCATAAGAGCAAGATCCTCTGCAGGGAACTGAAGGGGCGGCGGGAAAGGGACACAAGGACATAGTTCACATATATGAGCTGCACAGACGTGGAGAATATTAAATCTGTTATAGAGACTTATTGCTCCAGGTTTTAGTATCTGCTGAGCCTGGGTTCCTGGATGTTAAGGTGGCCATACACTAATCTCAACCAAATGGCCAATTTCAGCAACACCCTTCAGATGTTTAGTCCATGTGTTTTACATGTCAGTTCAAAGGAGAATTGTATATATAGGAAAAGAAAGGGAGTGTTGTGGAGGACAGTGGAGCGTAGTGGGAAACAGAGGAGCACAGAGAGAGATGGTGGAGCATCGTGTGGGACAGTGGAGCGTGGTGTGGGACAGTGGAGCATGTCGGGGACAGTGGACACTTAGTAGGAGAAGAGGATCATCATCGTGCTGCCGCCAGAAGAATTCCAGGAATAGTAAAGGTTCAACGTGGTTTATGCAACGCGATTCAGGGTTCAGACAACCCCTTCATCAGGACATACCACTTACAATATACCAATATATAGACAGTGGAGCGTGGTGTGGGGACAGTGGAGCGTGGTGTGGGGACAGTGGAGCGTGGTGGGGGACAGTGGAGCGTGGTGGGGGACAGTGGAGCGTGCTGGGGGACAGTGGAGCGTGGTGGGGGACAGTGGAGCGTGCTGGGGGACAGTGGAGCGTGGTGGGGGACAGTGGAGCGTGCTGGAGGACAGTGGAGCGTGGTGGGGGACAGTGGAGCGTGGTGGGGGACAGTGGAGCGTGGTGGGGGACAGTGGAGCATGCTGGAGGATACATGAGTCACCCGTCAGGGCCGTGGGGTACTTGGCGCTGGGTCCGGTACCCAAAGGGGACGTCACGGTGACTGCAACCTGGTCCGTGGCCCTGGGCGCCCAAGTAAAGGAGAAAGTCTTTAAGGGGTTTATGAATAAAGTTTGTGCTCGTGACGCCACCTGTGGTGTTCGGTCAGTGGGGACCGACGCTGCTTAAAAGGGTCCTCTGGGGTGATGTTATGGCAGCTAAGATGGTATAACTTCCCACAGGTGAAGTATGTCCCCAGGGCTCGCGGTGTGTAGCTGGTGATGGTGGGTAGTGTATCAAGAAATGGAGGACACAGGTGTGCAGTCTCTTTACCTGTTTTACTGAAATCTTCAGGCAACCACAGTCCAGGGAACTAGATCACAGGTACAGGTAGGTTCTGGCCAACTTGGAAGCGAATTCAGAGTCCCCTTTACCAGGTGGAGTTAGAAGCCTTCCTACCAGGGCTTTGATGTAGTCCCTTGCTGCCTGTGGCTTCAATCAAGGTCCTCACAGTTCTCTCTGTCCTCCATAAAGGTGGGACACAAATCCGTCTGACAGGTGACTTGAGCCTTTTCACAGAGTCTCTGTCACGACCCGGGCTCTATGTGTCACTGTGTCTCCTGGGTATTAGGGCAGACAGGTGATGTGTAATAATCCAGCTGTCCTGATGGTTTCTGCTGTGCCTCCTAGAGTCTCACACAACCTCGGTCTTCCGGCTACCAGGAATCTGCATTCTACAGGGAGATAGCCCATACGCTGCTGTCCTCCCCTAGTGTCATTCTTCTGCTCTTCGCTCTCCTGCACGCTCACTAAACACTGTTCTACCTTCTGTACTATCTCTCTCCACACCTCTCCACACTCGTGGCTGCACGGCTCCTCACGTGTCTCTCTTCTTTCCTCTTTCCGCCAGGAGCTGCTCAGCTATTCTCCTATCGTACCAGCTCCGCCTCAGCTGAAGTTCCGTGACAAACTTCTCTCTGGCTTTCTCCAACTCTCCTTCCGGCCTCAGACTGCTCCAGTCTGCTGTCAGGCCTTCTCTCTCACTCTGCTCTGTCCCTCTGACAGACTTCCTTCTCTCTTGGTCTCCCTGTACCAACTGACTGCTTTCCCTCCAAGCCAGAATATATCAGTCGGGTAGTTACCCTGAAAACCAGGTTCAGAGCTCCCCCTTCTGGCCTGGAGTGTGAACATGTGTGCTTTGTGGTTACCTGATAGAAGAGATCTTCCCTTGCTTCCAAGCGTGACATCACTCTCCCCGTGAGAAAGGCAATGCCACTGTGACAACCAGGACCATGGGGTGTTACATACATAAGAGTGCTGGAGGACAGTGGAGCGTGCTGGGGGAAAGTGGAGCGTGCTGGGAGACAGTGGAGCATGGTGGAGGATACATAAGAGTGGTGGGGACAGTGGAGTGTGGTGGGGGACAGTGAAGCGTGCTGGGAGACAGTGGAGCGTGGTGGAGGATACATAAGAGTGGTGGGGGTAGCGGAGCGTGCTGGGGGACAGTGGAGAGTGGTGGGAGACAGTAGAGCATGGTGGAGGAGACATAAGAGTGATGGGGACAGTGGAGCATGTTGGGGGACAGTGGAGCATGGTGGGAAACAGTAGATCGTGGTGGAGGATACATAAGAGTGGTGGGGACAGTGGAGGGTTCTGGGGGATAGTGGAGGGTGGTGGGAGACAGTAGAGCATGTTAGGAGACAGTGGAGCGTGCTGGGGGACAGTGGAGCGTCGTGGAGGATACATAAGAGTGATGGGGACAGTGAAGCATGGTGGGAGACAGTAGAGTGTGGTGGGGGACAGTGGAGCGTGGTGGGGACAGTGGAGCATGGTGGAGGATACATAAGAGTGGTGGGGGTACAGAGGAATATACAGGAGTACAGAAGAGTGTGATGGGAGAAAGAGGAGCATGGTGGAGGACAGAGGAACGTGTTTGGAAGACAGACAGGTGTGGTGGGAGACAGGAGCATGGTGGAAGAGAACAGAGGAGAGTGGTGGAGGACAGAGAAGTGTGGTGAATAACATAGGAACTTGGTTTGAGAGAGAGGAATGAAGTGGAGGACAGAGGAGCATGGTGGAGGACAAATGTCTGTGGAGGGAAGAACAGAGGAGCGTGGTGGAAGAGATACAGTAGTCTGAAGGAGGGCACAGTGTATTCTGGAAGAGGAGGAGGATAGAAAGATTTGTAGTAGGAGGAGAACAGAAATGTCTGGAGGACAGAGTGGCCTGAAGGAGGGGATGGACGGCAGAGCAGTCTGGTGGAGGGGACAGAGGAATCTTGAGGAGAGGACAGTGGAACCTTAAAGAGGAGGACAGAACTGGAGGAGAGGACAGAACTGGAGGAGGGGACAGACTGGTCTTGAGGACAAAAATGGTTTGTAGAAGGAGGACAGAAAGGTCTGGAATAGGGGTCAGAGGAGTCTGGTGGAGGACACATGGGTCTGGCAGTGTCTTGCTTTTAGGTCTGCCCAGAGAGTTGACCTGAGCATTCATGTTTGGGTTTTTATGGAGAAGGAATAGTGGTTGAATGAGCTTTCAGCTATTTGGCCGCTTATAGAAACAAGATATTTCTCTGCAAACCATTGATAGATGCATTTATTCTGATATCTGTGGTTATTCACCGCAGACGCCAATGATCTGCAGATTTGTCTTTATCACTGGGATTAGGGTTTGGCTCTGACCACATCGTGCCTTCTCTTGCAGCTGGAGCCGGACAGATCCCATATTCCTCTCAGCCGGTGTCACCAAGTGTCATAGAAGGTAATGTCAGCAGTGTCAGCTCAGGCATTAACGCACAGAGTCTCCCAACAATGGCTGCAGATTTCTGTCCTTTTGCCTACACTGACTCTACTGCCCAACTTCTTCTATTCTCTCTGGTTTAGAGACCTCTCTCCATCATCCCCCCGATCTCTGTCAATCCTGCCCCCCTCCCCCCCGACTTCAGTCTGCCCTCACCCCGACTTCCCTCTACCCTCACCCCCTGACGTCTCTCTGCACTCACCCCGACTTCTCTCTGCCCTCACCCCCTGACGTCTCTCTGCCCTCACCCCCTGACTTCTCTCTGCCCTCACCCCCTGACTTCTCTCTGCCCTCACCCCCTGACTTCTCTCTGCCCTCACCCCCTGACTTCTCTCTGCCCTCACCCCCTGACTTCTCTCTGCACTCACCCCCTGACTTCTCTCTGCCCTCACCCCCTGACGTCTCTCTGCCCTCATCCCCTGACTTCTCTCTGCCCTCACCCCCTGACGTCTCTCTGCCCTCACCCCCTGACTTCTCTCTGCCCTCACCCCCTGACGTCTCTCTGCCCTCACTCCCTGACGTCTCTCTGCCCTCACCCCCTGACTTCTCTCTGCCCTCACCCCCTGACTTCTCTCTGCCCTCACCCCCTGACGTCTCTCTGCCCTCACCCCCTGACTTCTCTCTGCCCTCACCCCCTGACTTCTCTCTGCCCTCATCCCCTGACGTCTCTCTGCCCTCACCCCCTGACTTCTCTCTGCCCTCGCCCCCTGACTTCTCTCTGCCCTCGCCCCCTGACTTCTCTCTGCCCTCACCCCCTGACGTCTCTCTGCCCTCACCCCCTGACTTCTCTCTGCCCTCACTCCCTGACGTCTCTCTGCCCTCACCCCCTGACTTCTCTCTGCCCTCACCCCCTGACTTCTCTTATCCCTCACCCCCTGACTTCTCTCTGCCCTCACCCCCTGACTTCTCTCTGCCCTCATCCCCTGACGTCTCTCTGCCCTCACCCCCTGACTTCTCTCTGCACTCACCCCCTGACTTCTCTCTGCCCTCACCCCCTGACGTCTCTCTGCCCTCACCCCCTGACTTCTCTCTGCCCTCACCCCCTGACGTCTCTCTGCCCTCACTCCCTGACGTCTCTCTGCCCTCACCCCCTGACTTCTCTCTGCCCTCACTCCCTGACGTCTCTCTGCCCTCACCCCCTGACTTCTCTCTGCCCTCACCCCCTGACTTCTCTCTGCCCTCACCCCCTGACGTCTCTCTGCCCTCACCCCCTGACTTCTCTCTGCCCTCACCCCCTGACGTCTCTCTGCCCTCATCCCCTGACGTCTCTCTGCCCTCACCCCCTGACTTCTCTCTGCCCTCGCCCCCTGACTTCTCTCTGCCCTCGCCCCCTGACTTCTCTCTGCCCTCACCCCCTGACGTCTCTCTGCCCTCACCCCCTGACTTCTCTCTGCCCTCACTCCCTGACGTCTCTCTGCCCTCACCCCCTGACTTCTCTCTGCCCTCACCCCCTGACTTCTCTCTGCCCTCACCCCCTGACTTCTCTCTGCCCTCATCCCCTGACGTCTCTCTGCCCTCACCCCCTGACGTCTCTCTGCCCTCACCCCCTGACTTCTCTCTGCCCTCACCCCCTGACTTCTCTCTGCCCTCACCCCCTGACGTCTCTCTGCCCTCACCCCCTGACTTCTCTCTGCCCTCACCCCCTGACGTCTCTCTGCCCTCACCCCCTGACTTCTCTCTGCCCTCACCCCCTGACTTCTCTCTGCCCTCACCCCCTGACTTCTCTCTGCACTCACCCCCTGACTTCTCTCTGCCCTCACCCCCTGACGTCTCTCTGCCCTCACCCCCTGACTTCTCTCTGCCCTCACCCCCTGACGTCTCTCTGCCCTCACCCCCTGACTTCTCTCTGCACTCACCCCCTGACTTCTCTCTGCCCTCACCCCCTGACGTCTCTCTGCCCTCACCCCCTGACGTCTCTCTGCCCTCACTCCCTGACGTCTCTCTGCCCTCACCCCCTGACTTCTCTCTGCCCTCACCCCCTGACTTCTCTCTGCCCTCACCCCCTGACGTCTCTCTGCCCTCACCCCCTGACTTCTCTCTGCCCTCACCCCCTGACGTCTCTCTGCCCTCACCCCCTGACTTCTCTCTGCCCTCACCCCCTGACGTCTCTCTGCCCTCATCCCCTGACTTCTCTCTGCCCTCACCCCCTGACTTCTCTCTGCCCTCACCCCCTGACTTCTCTCTGCCCTCACCCCCTGACGTCTCTCTGCCCTCACCCCCTGACTTCTCTCTGCCCTCACCCCCTGACGTCTCTCTGCCCTCATCCCCTGACTTCTCTCTGCCCTCACCCCCTGACTTCTCTCTGCCCTCACCCCCTGACTTCTCTCTGCCCTCACCCCCTGACGTCTCTCTGCCCTCAACCCCTGACTTCTCTCTGCCCTCACCCCCTGACGTCTCTCTGCCCTCACCCCCTGACTTCTCTCTGCCCTCACCCCCTGACTTCTCTCTGCCCTCACCCCCTGACTTCTCTCTGCCCTCACTCCCTGACTTCTCTCTGCCCTCACCCCCTGACTTCTCTCTGCCCTCACTCCATGACTTCTCTCTGCCCTCACCCCCTGACTTCTCTCTGCCCTCACCCCCGGACGTCTCTCTGCCCTCATCCCCTGACTTCTCTCTGCCCTCACCCCCTGACTTCTCTCTGCCCTCACCCCCTGACTTCTCTCTGCCCTCACTCCCTGACGTCTCTCTGCCCTCACCCCCTGACTTCTCTCTGTCCTCACCCCCTGACTTCTCTCTGCCCTCACCCCCTGACTTCTCTCTGCCCTCACCCCCTGACTTCTCTCTGCCCTCACCCCCTGACTTCTCTCTGCCCTCACTCCCTGACGTCTCTCTGCCCTCACCCCCTGACTTCTCTCTGTCCTCACCCCCTGACTTCTCTCTGCCCTCACCCCCTGACTTCTCTCTGTCCTCACTCCCTGACTTCTCTCTGCCCTCATCCCCTGACGTCTCTCTGCCCTCACCCCCTGACGTCTCTCTGCCCTCACCCCCTGACGTCTCTCTGCCCTCACCCCCTGACTTCTCTCTGCCCTCACCCCCTGACTTCTCTCTGCCCTCACCCCCTGACTTCTCTCTGCCCTCACCCCCTGACTTCTCTCTGCACTCACCCCCTGACTTCTCTCTGCCCTCACCCCCTGACGTCTCTCTGCCCTCACCCCCTGACTTCTCTCTGCCCTCACCCCCTGACGTCTCTCTGCCCTCACTCCCTGACGTCTCTCTGCCCTCACCCCCTGACTTCTCTCTGCCCTCACCCCCTGACTTCTCTCTGCCCTCACCCCCTGACGTCTCTCTGCCCTCACCCCCTGACGTCTCTCTGCCCTCACCCCCTGACGTCTCTCTGCCCTCACCCCCTGACTTCTCTCTGCCCTCACCCCCTGACGTCTCTCTGCCCTCATCCCCTGACTTCTCTCTGCCCTCACCCCCTGACTTCTCTCTGCCCTCACCCCCTGACTTCTCTCTGCCCTCACCCCCTGACGTCTCTCTGCCCTCACCCCCTGACTTCTCTCTGCCCTCACCCCCTGACGTCTCTCTGCCCTCATCCCCTGACTTCTCTCTGTCCTCACCCCCTGACTTCTCTCTGCCCTCACTCCCTGACTTCTCTCTGCACTCACCCCCTGACATCTCTCTGCACTCACCCTGACTTCTCTCTGCCCTCACCCCCTGACTTCTCTCTGCCCTCACCCCCTGACTTCTCTCTGCCCTCACCCCCTGACTTCTCTCTGCCCTCACCCCCTGACTTCTCTCTGCCCTCACCCCCTGACTTCTCTCTGCCCTCACCCCCTGACGTCTCTCTGCCCTCATCCCCTGACTTCTCTCTGCCCTCACCCCCTGACTTCTCTCTGCCCTCACCCCCTGACGTCTCTCTGCCCTCAACCCCTGACTTCTCTCTGCCCTCACCCCCTGACGTCTCTCTGCCCTCACCCCCTGACTTCTCTCTGCCCTCACCCCCTGACTTCTCTCTGCCCTCACCCCCTGACTTCTCTCTGCCCTCACTCCCTGACTTCTCTCTGCCCTCACCCCCTGACTTCTCTCTGCCCTCACTCCATGACTTCTCTCTGCCCTCACCCCCTGACTTCTCTCTGCCCTCACCCCCGGACGTCTCTCTGCCCTCATCCCCTGACTTCTCTCTGCCCTCACCCCCTGACTTCTCTCTGCCCTCACCCCCTGACGTCTCTCTGCCCTCACCCCCTGACTTCTCTCTGCCCTCACCCCCTGACTTCTCTCTGCCCTCACCCCCTGACTTCTCTCTGCCCTCACCCCCTGACTTCTCTCTGCCCTCACCCCCTGACTTCTCTCTGCCCTCACCCCCTGACTTCTCTCTGCCCTCACCCCCTGACTTCTCTCTGCCCTCACCCCCTGACTTCTCTCTGCCCTCACCCCCTGACTTCTCTCTGCCCTCACCCCCTGACTTCTCTCTGCCCTCACCCCCTGACTTCTCTCTGCCCTCACCCCCTGACTTCTCTCTGCCCTCACCCCCTGACTTCTCTCTGCCCTCACCCCCTGACTTCTCTCTGCCCTCACCCCCTGACTTCTCTCTGCCCTCACCCCCTGACTTCTCTCTGCCCTCGCCCCCTGACTTCTCTCTGCCCTCACCCCCTGACTTCTCTCTGCCCTCACCCCCTGACTTCTCTCTGCCCTCACTCCCTGACTTCTCTCTGCCCTCACCCCCTGACTTCTCTCTGCCCTCACTCCATGACTTCTCTCTGCCCTCACCCCCTGACTTCTCTCTGCCCTCACCCCCGGACGTCTCTCTGCCCTCATCCCCTGACTTCTCTCTGCCCTCACCCCCTGACTTCTCTCTGCCCTCACCCCCTGACTTCTCTCTGCCCTCACTCCCTGACGTCTCTCTGCCCTCACCCCCTGACTTCTCTCTGCCCTCACCCCCTGACTTCTCTCTGCCCTCACTCCCTGACTTCTCTCTGCCCTCACCCCTGACTTCTCTCTGCCCTCACCCCCTGACTTCTCTCTGCCCTCACCCCTGACTTCTCTCTACTTTCACCCCCTGATATCGCTCTGATCTCTATCCACCCTTATAGCTTTCTCCTTCCATGGGCCATTAGTAACCATAGTCAGGGTGATGCTACCTCTGCATCACCTGCTCATCTGTATTGTACCCATCTCCTTTCTCCTCTGTCCTCAAATATTGACCTCTGACTTCACCGCCTGACCTCACATTCCTCCTTACACTGATATGCTCCTTATGTGTCCACAGAGGACGTGACCCCTTCATCTCCTGTAGAAGGTAGGTGTTGGTTATTATCCCGGGCTCGACTTTGCATGCAAGACACTACATATGTGGCACCCACCAATCATATCTACCCAATATTCCCAATCACACATCTACCCATTAACTCACCAATGACACCCACCCTGTGCTCCACCAATCATGCCTGGTGTGTACCCTACCACTCACAAGCACCCTGTACCCCACTAATCATACCTATCATGCACCTCATCAATCCTAACTACTCTGTACCTCACTTCTCTGCCATTTCTCTCTTGCCTCGGTAGGTGGATATCAGCAACTCGGAGGGGGTCAGGGCCCATGGACATATGGTACGTGATATGTGAAATCTGAATGCATGGTGGGCAAGGTGGTGATATCTGCGCCTCACAAAGGGTCAGACCACCCGTTTAGCAATTGTGGCAACTGCTAGATGGGCTGGAAACAGTAATGGCCCACACAGTACTCAACGGATCCCTACTGTAATACAATACTTAGATCACATAAATCGTCTCCTCACCTCTTCTTTAATGTCACCTGGCTTGTGAAGGAGGTGGTGACATTGATATAGCCAGTCATCATCATCGCTAGCTGCACATGGCCAGTCATCATCATCGCTAGCTGCACATGGCCAGTCATCATCATCGCTAGCTGCACACGACCAGTCATCATCATCGCTAGCTGCACATGGCCAGTCATCATCATCGCTAGCTGCACATGGCCAGTCATCATCATCGCTAGCTGCACACGGCCAGTCATCATCATCGCTAGCTGCACATGGCCAGTCATCATCATCGCTAGCTGCACATGGCCAGTCATCATCATCGCTAGCTGCACACGGCCAGTCATCATCATCGCTAGCTGCACACGACCAGTCATCATCATCGCTAGCTGCACATGGCTAGTCATCATCATCGCTAGCTGCACATGGCTAGTCATCATCATCGCTAGCTGCACATGGCTAGTCATCATCATCGCTAGCTGCACACGGCCAGTCATCATCATCGCTAGCTGCACACGGCCAGTCATCATCATCGCTAGCTGCACATGGCCAGTCATCATCATCGCTAGCTGCACACGGCCAGTCATCATCATCGCTAGCTGCACATGGCCAGTCATCATCATCGCTAGCTGCACACGGCCAGTCATCATCATCGCTAGCTGCACATGGCCAGTCATCATCATCGCTAGCTGCACATGGCCAGTCATCATCATCGCTAGCTGCACACGGCCAGTCATCATCATCGCTAGCTGCACACGACCAGTCATCATCATCGCTAGCTGCACATGGCTAGTCATCATCATCGCTAGCTGCACATGGCTAGTCATCATCATCGCTAGCTGCACATGGCTAGTCATCATCATCGCTAGCTGCACACGACCAGTCATCATCATCGCTAGCTGCACATGGCCAGTCATCATCATTGTTAGCTGCACACGACCAGTCATCATCATCGCTAGCTGCACATGGCTAGTCATCATCATCGCCAGCTGCACATGGCCAGTCATCATCATCGCTAGCTGCACACGGCCAGTCATCATCATCGCTAGCTGCACATGGCCAGTCATCATCATCGCCAGCTGCACATGGCCAGTCATCATCATCGCTAGCTGCACATGGCCAGTCATCATCATCGCCAGCTGCACATGGCCAGTCATCATCATCGCTAGCTGCACATGGCCAGTCATCATCATCGCCAGCTGCACATGGCCAGTCATCATCATCGCTAGTTGCACATGGCCAGTCATCATCATCGTTAGCTGCACATGGCCAGTCATCATCATCGCTAGCTGCACATGGCCAGTCATCATCATCGCCAGCTGCACATGGCCAGTCATCATCATCGTTAGCTGCACACGGCCAGTCATCATCATCGCTAGCTGCACACGGCCAGTCATCATCATCGCTAGCTGCACACAGCCAGTCATCATCATCGTTAGCTGCACACGGCCAGTCATCATCATCGCTAGCTGCACACGGCCAGTCATCATCATCGCTAGCTGCACATGGCCAGTCATCATCATCGTTAGCTGCACACGGCCAGTCATCATCATCGCTAGCTGCACACGGCCAGTCATCATCATCGCTAGCTGCACATGGCCAGTCATCATCATCGTTAGCTGCACACGGCCAGTCATCATCATCGCTAGCTGCACATGGCCAGTCATCATCATCGCTAGCTGCACACGGCCAGTCATCATCATCGCTAGCTGCACATGGCCAGTCATCATCATCGCTAGCTGCACATGGCCAGTCATCATCATCGCTAGCTGCACATGGCCAGTCATCATCATCGCTAGCTGCACATGGCCAGTCATCATCATCGCCAGCTGCACATGGCCAGTCATCATCATCGCCAGCTGCACATGGCCAGTCATCATTATCGCCAGCTGCACATGGCCAGTCATCATTATCGCTAGCTGCACACGGCCAGTCATCATCATCGCTAGCTGCACACGGCCAGTCATCATCATCATTAGCTGCACACGGCCAGTCATCATCATCGCTAGCTGCACACGGCCAGTCATCATCATCGCTAGCTGCACACAGCCAGTCATCATCATCGCCAGCTGCACACAGCCAGTCATCATCATCGCTAGCTGCACACGGCCAGTCATCATCATCGCTAGCTGCACATGGCCAGTCATCATCATCGCTAGCTGCACATGGCCAGTCATCATCATCGCTAGCTGCACATGGCCAGTCATCATCATCGTTAGCTGCACGTGACCAGTCATCATCATCGCCAGCTGCACACAGCCAGTCATCATCATCGCTAGCTGCACATGGCCAGTCATCATCATCGCTAGCTGCACATGGCCAGTCATCATCATCGTTAGCTGCACACGGCCAGTCATCATCATCGCTAGCTGCACATGGCCAGTCATCATCATCGTTAGCTGCACACGGCCAGTCATCATCATCGCTAGCTGCACATGGCCAGTCATCATCATCGCTAGCTGCACATGGCCAGTCATCATCATCGCTAGCTGCACATGGCCAGTCATCATCATCGCTAGCTGCACATGGCCAGTCATCATCATCGCCAGCTGCACATGGCCAGTCATCATCATCGCTAGCTGCACATGGCCAGTCATCATCATCGTTAGCTGCACATGACCAGTCATCATCATCGCCAGCTGCACATGGCCAGTCATCATTATCGCTAGCTGCACATGGCCAGTCATCATCATCGCTAGCTGCACATGGCCAGTCATCATCATCGCTAGCTGCACATGGCCAGTCATCATCATCGCTAGCTGCACATGGCCAGTCATCATCATCGTTAGCTGCACACGGCCAGTCATCATCATCGCTAGCTGCACATGGCCAGTCATCATCATCGCCAGCTGCACACAGCCAGTCATCATCATCGTTAGCTGCACACGGCCAGTCATCATTATCGCTAGCTGCACATGACCAGTCATCATTATCGCTAGCTGCACACAGCCAGTCATCATCATCGCTAGCTGCACATGGCCAATCATCATCATCGCTAGCTGCACACGGCCAGTCATCATCATCGCCAGCTGCACATGACCAGTCATCATCATCGCCAGCTGCACATGACCAGTCATCATTATCGCTAGCTGCACACGGCCAATCATCATCATCGCTAGCTGCACACGGCCAGTCATCATCATCGCTAGCTGCACACGGCCAGTCATCATCATCGCTAGCTGCACACGGCCAGTCATCATCATCGCTAGCTGCACATGACCAGTCATCATTATCGCTAGCTGCACATGGCTAGTCATCATCATCGCCAGCTGCACATGGCCAGTCATTGCCCTCATCAGCTGCACACGGCCAGTCATCGCCTGCCTCGTTAAATGCAAACGGCCAGTCAGAGCCCGGGCTGGTGCGCCCTCACTATGGGCGGCTTTCCTTCATTAACAGCTGAAATAATAGGAGTAATCCTGATACAGGTAGTAGTAAGACTCCAGAAGTTGTGAATGACTGTATAACTGGGACACAACATGGATGAGTAATGGGCAATTATTATTATTCCAGCCCCGGAGGAATCATCCTACACACAGAACGGACAATATGGAAATGGATACAGAGGTGAGAAGATCCTGGTCATAGAGGAGGGTGGCATACGGTATAGAGAACGGAGGACCAGGGTGGCATACGGTACAGAGCGTAGAAGAGGAGGGCGGTATGCGTATAGAGAGGAGCAGGATGGCGGTTTACGGTATAGAGCGCAGAAGAGGAGGGCAGGATACGGTGTAGAGAGCAGAGGAGGAGGTCAGTATACAGAGCGGAGGAGGGCAGTATACGGTATAGAAAGCGAAGGAAGAGGGCGGTAAATGGTATAGAGAGCAGAAAAGGAAGGTAGTATACGATATAGCAAGCAGAGGAGGAGGGCGGTATACGGTATAGAAAGCGAAGGAAGAGGGCGGTATACGGTATAAAAAGCGAAGGAAGAGGGCGGTAAATGGTATAGAGAGCAGAAAAGGAAGGTAGTATACAGTACGATATAGCGAGCAGAGGAGGAGGGCGGTATACAGTATAGAGAGCGGGGGATCAGGGCGGTATACAGTATAGAGAGCGGGGGATCAGGGCGTTGCAGCGTGTGTGCGGTTATCCTTGGAGTCTTCTGGGTGTTGTGGGTGTACTATGTTTTTGGGGTGTCTGACATATCTGATTCTTTTGTGCAGGCTGCTCCGGGAAATGCTGAAGTGTTGGCGACTGCGACCTTCGTTCTGAGCGATTCTTGCATTGTCATTGTAAATAAAATATCAGAAATTCTGGATGAGCCTCATGTGTAGTGATTTCTGCTCAGATTGGACAGTTACTAATGCATCAGCACCTCGCTGTGCGCCAGGAATAACGCCCCCTGCTGTGCACCCAGCATAGTGCCCCTCGCTGTGCGCCAGGAAGAACGCCCCCTGCTGTGCACTCAGCATAGTGCCCCTCGCTGTGCACCAGGAATAACGCCCCCTGCTGTGCACCCAGCATAGTGCCTGTCGCTATACACCTGGAATAATGCCCCCTGCTGTGCACCCAGCATACTGCCCCTTGCTGTGCGCCAGGAATAATGCCCCCTGCTGTGCACCCAGCATACTGCCCCTTGCTGTGCGCCAGGAATAACGCCCCCTGCTGTGCACCCAGCATAGTGCCCCTCGCTGTGCGCCAGGAATAACGCCCCCTGCTGTGCACTCAGCATAGTGCCCCTCGCTGTGCACCAGGAATAACGCCCCCTGCTGTGCACCCAGCATAGTGCCTGTCGCTATACACCTGGAATAACGCCCCCTGCTGTGCACCCAGCATACTGCCCCTCGCTGTGCACCAGGAATAACGCCCCCTGCTGTGCACCCAGCATAGTGCCTGTCGCTATACACCTGGAATAATGCCCCCTGCTGTGCACCCAGCATACTGCCCCTTGCTGTGCACCAGGAATAACGCCCCCTGCTGTGCACCCAGCATAGTGCCTGTCACTGTACACCTGGAATAATGCCCCCTGCTGTGCACCCAGCATACTGCCCCTTGCTGTGCACTAGGAATGACGCCCCCTACTGTGCACCCAGCATACTGCCCCTCGCTGTGCACCCAGCATAGTGCCTGTCGCTATACACCTGGAATAATGCCCCCTGCTGTGCACCCAGGATACTGCCCCTCGCTGTGCGCCAGGAATAACGCCCCCTACTGTGCACCCAGCATAGTGCCCCTTGCTGTGCGCTAGGAATGACGCCCCCTGCTGTGCACCCAGCATAGTGCCCCTTGCTGTGCGCTAGGAATGACGCCCCCTACTGTGCACCCAGCATAGTGCCCCTCGCTGTGCACTAGGAATGACGCCCCTCGCTGTGCGCCTGTAATGCCCTTCATTGTGCGTCCAGAGTATCTCCAAAAATACATGCACAATGTTGTTGTGTGTTTTTCTTGTTACTGCCCCTCCCACACTGGGCTGTTCCTGAACACATTCACTGCTTCTATCCTAAACTTGTCTGCTTCCTGTACTTATTGTGCCCACCACTGCTCTATACCCAGTCCCATCCTACAGGTACATCCTATGTCGTATGTATTCCCTACATCAGAACACACTGGGCCATCTACATATTATAGCAATACAGTAACCGTGCACCTTGGTGCCTATAAGGTTCTATGCATAATAAAACACAAGAAGCACATGACTATCCCAGAGCTAGGGAAGGCCGGGAGCGCCCCCGCGCTGCACACCACTGCTGACGTCACGACCAGGGCCAAGCTCCGGCCACGTTACCGCTATGTACAAGAATGAAGAGAGCATGGGGGGAACCCTGAGGAGCAGAAGGGAGAACCCTGAGGAGCAGAGGGGAGAACCCTGAGGAGCAGAGGGGAGAACCCTGAGGAGCAGAGGGGAGAACCCTGAGGAGCAGAGGGGAGAACCCTGAGGAGCAGAGGGGAGAACCCTGAGGAGCAGAGGGGAGAACCCTGAGGAGCAGAGGGGAGAACCCTGAGGAGCAGAGGGGAGAACCCTGAGGAGCAGAGGTGACACTGGTGGGAAAGAGGACTGGGGGGCAGAGAGGACAGTGATGGACACTGGGGGAATGGAATAGTGTGAATATGGGGGGCAGGGGACACGGATGAGATACATACTGGAAAGCAGAGGACGGGGCCGAATATTGAGCAGAAGGGAGCTATGGAGAAAAGGTGGAGACATTACGTCCACCCTGCCATCCCGTTACGTGCCATATGGTCTCTCTGTATGTGATGACGTCACACTGTACAAGATATGCAGGATGACGTGTCATGGAAGCCACCCGCAGAGGTCTCGCTGTGACTGTGGACTTCATTTCTAAGACTGAGGGTGCGCTGTAAGCTGGAGGCTCTATGCAGGGTGGTCAGTGGGTGAGGGGCATCGCTCACAGACCTGGGGGGGAGAGCCCTGTGCCATCCTGTACTGTGGATATAATGTGAGTGATGGCCACAGCTGAAGATCTGGCAGAGGCCCAAGACTCAGGGCTGGATCATTTCTCTCAGGATCTGATGACCTTCCCAGACTGCGCACAGATACCCCAACAAGCTCTGCAGCCACAAATTAAGGGTCGCAATGGCAAATCTAGGGGCTAAAGTGACCCTACAGATATTCCGGAGGCACCTGGCAACAGAAACCCACGGCCACGGGCCTGGAGGTGGTGAGTAGTAGGCAAGGTTACCCCAATGTCCTACAGGAGCTTTACTCCTTACCCTCCACGGGCTGCACTGAACTCACTCCACACCCTCCGATTATCGCACCCAGGGACCCCGCATCCTCCGATCACCGCACCTAGTGACCTTGTACCCTCCGATCCCCGCACCCAGTGACCTTGCACCCTCCAGCCACAGCATCCAGTGACCCTGCACCCCCCAGTCACCGCACCCAGTGACCCTGCACTCTCCAACCACAGCACCCAGTGACCCTGCACTCTCCATTCACAGCACCCAGTGATCTTGCACCATCCGATTACCACAACCAGCGACCTCGCACCCTCCGATCACTGCACCCAGTGACACTGAACCCTCCAATCATGGCACCCAGTGTCCCAAGTGACCCTACACACTACGACCACCACACCCAGTGACCTTGCACCTTCCGATCACTGCACCTAGCAACCCCGCACCCTCCGATCACCGCACCCAGTGACCCCGAACCTTCCAGTCACTTCACCCAGTGCCCCAAGTGACTGCACACTCCAATCACTGCACCCAATGACCTTGCACTCTCCGATCACCACACCAAGCGACCCCGAACCCTCCGATCACTGCACCTAGCGATCCCTCACCCTCCAAACACCACACCCACTTCCCCAAGTGACCATGCACCCTCCGATCACCACATCCATTGCCCAAAGTGACCCCACACCCACTGATCACCACATCCAATACCCCAAGTTACCCCTCACCCACCTGGTGACCCTGCACCCCCCACTCACTGCACCCAGTGACCCTGCACCCTCCAATCACTGCACCCTGTGACCTCGCTCCCTCCAAACACCGCACCCAGTGCCCTGTGCTGCCATCAGGATATTACTGCAGTAACTGCTGTATGGAGCTCGGTGAGCAGCAGTACAGAGGGGGGCCAGGAGGTCCGGGGCCACGCTTTTGTGCTTCTGCTCACCATGCCCCATTGTGCACTAAAGTGCTGCGCTGCTCCCTCCCTCCCTCCGCCTTCTCTGCACTATCGGTCAGGTGATGGCGACATGTACCAGATGCTAGAGGCAGAGCTGCGCCTGAAGGGGATCGTCAGGTAGGTAAGAATGGAAAAGTTTTTCTTCTTATAAAATGAATTAAGTGGGTGAGTTGGGGACTGCACATGATGAAGTGTGTCTGAGGGGGACTGCACATGATGAAGTGTGTCTGAGGGGGACTGCACATGATGAAGTGTGTCTGAGGGGAAGGACTGCACATGATGAAGTGTGTCTGATGGGGACTGCACATAATGAAGTGTGTCTGAGGGGGACTGCACATGATGAAGTGTGTCTGAGGGGGACTGCACATGATGAAGTGTGTCTGAGGGGAAGGACTGCACATGATGAAGTGTGTCTAAAGGGGAGGAGGACTGCACATGATGAAGTGTGCCATAGGGGAAGGAGGACTGCACATGATGAAGCGTGTCTGACGGGGGACTGCACATGATGAAGTGTGCCTGAGGGGAAGGAGGACTGCACATGATGAAGTGTGTCTGAGGGGGGACTGCACATGATGAAGTGTGTCTCAAGGGGAGGAGGACTGCACATGATGAAGTGTGTCTGAGAAGGGACTGCACATGATGAAGTGTGTCTGAGAAGGGACTGCACATGATGAAGTGTGTCTGAGGGGGAGGAGGACTGCACATGAAGTGTCTGAGGGGGACTGCACATGATATGAGTGGGGGGAGGGGGACTGCGCATGATGAAGTGTGTCTGAGGAGGGACTGCACATGATGAAGTGTGTCTGAGGCGGACTGCAGATGATGATGTGTGCCTGAGGGGGGACTGCACATGATGAAGTGAGTGGGGGTAGGGGGACTGTACATGATGAAGTGTGACTGAGGGGGACTGTACATGATGAAGTGAGTGGGGGGACTGCACATGATGAAGTGTGTCTGAGGGGGGACTGCACATGATGAAGTGAGTGGGTGTAGGGGGACTGCACATGATGAAGTGTGTCTGAGGGTAACTGCACATGGTGAAGTGTGTCTGAGGGGGGACTGCACATGAAGACGTGTCTGAGGGGGACTGTACATGATGAAGTGTGTCTGAGGGAGGAATGCACATGATGAAGTGTTTCTGAGGGGGACTGCACATGATGAACTGTGTCTGAGGGGGACTGCACATGATGAAGTGTTTCTGAGGAGGGACTGCACATGATGAAGTGTGTCTGAGGGGGACTGCACATGATGAAGTGTTTCTGAGGGGGGACTGCAAAAGATGAAGTGTTTCTGAGGGGGGACTGAACATGATGAAGTGTTTCTGAGGAAGGACTGCACATGATGAAGTGGGAGGAGGGAAACTGCGCATGATGAAGTGTGTTTGAGGGGGACTGCACATGATGAAGTGAGGAGACTGCACAAGATGAAGTGTGTCTGAGGGGGACTGCACATGATGAAGTGTTTCTGAGGGGGCAGCACATGATGAAGTGAGTGAGGGGACTTACACATGATGAAGTGTTTCTGAGGAGGGACTGCACATGATGACGTGTGTCTGAGGAGAACTGCACATGATGAAGTGTTTCTGAGGAGAACTGCACATGATGAAGTGTTTCTGAGGAGGGACTGCACACAAAGTGGGAGGAGGAGAACTGCACATGATAAAGTGTGTCTGAGGGGGACTGCACTTGATGAAGTGTGTCTGAGGGGGGACTGTCGCACATAATGAAGTGTGTCTGAGGGGGACTGCACATGATGAAGTGTTTCTGAGGGGGACTGCACATGATGAAGTGTGTCTAAGGGGGACTGCACATGATGAAGTGTGTCTAAGGGGGGACTGCACATGATGAAGTGTTTCTGAGGGGGACTGCACATGATGAAGTGTGTCTGAGGGGAACTGCACATGATGAAGTGTTTCTGAGGGGGACTGCACATGATGAAGTGTGTCTGAGTGGGACTGCACATGATGAAGTGAGTGAGGGGAACTGCACATGATGAAGTTGGAGGAGTTGAACTGCATATGATGATGTGAGTGAGGGGAACTGCATATGATGATGTGAGTGAGGGGAACTGCACATGATGAAGTGTTACTGAGGGGGACTGCACATGATGAAGTTGGAGGAGGTGAACTGTACATGATGTGAGTGAGGGGAACTGCACATGATAAAGTGTTTCTGAGAAGGGACTGCACATGATGAAGTGTGTGAACATAGGAGAATCAGTAGTAATCCGGTAAATAAGGTTAAAAAAATACAGATTTTATTTGAAAAATAAAATAAAAGATAGAAATAACAGTGTACCGTGATGCATTACAGGAATAAAACAGAAGCACCAAGGTCACCACTCCAAAATGCCGCAATAATTGCACATGAGCTATGCATCCAGCAATCAAAAGTGTAAAGTGCTAAAGTGTCAGAAAGTGAACCCTGGCAAGGGCCATCCCAGAGAAGCCACAGTCTGAAAACCGTCAATTAGATTCTAAGTACAAATCACATCAAGGAATGGCGCTTACCAGAGCTGAAGAGTGCTTCTGTTTTATTCCAGTAATGCGTCAGTAATGCGTCACGTTATACTGTTATTTATATCTTTTAATCTTTTTGAAATAAAATCTGTATTTTTTAACCTTATTCACCGGATTACTCCTGATTCTCCTATTTTTGCATGATCTTTTCTGGAGTTGGTGTGTTGTTCTATTTAGGGTGGGTTACTACTTAGAACCGCCACCCTGCATCTAGTATGCAGCTGACGCCGCCCCATGAAGAAGCTAAGGGCGAAACGTGCGTCGAGGCGAGGGGGAGCACCTGGACCATCCTGCCTTCATTGTGGCCCCTGAGTTGTAAGGTAATATGACCGTTTACTTATGATTTGGTGTTTTGATTTATGCATTTACCTTATATGTGTATTTTCAGTGGGCCTCTCCATCTTCTGTATCTATTTGCCTCAGTACGCGTAAGTTATCCACTTTTGGGATTTATTTGATTGATTCATGTCAGCTATGTACCTGCTAGCAGCACATGTGACTTTTGGATACCACATCGGGCTATTTATTGTACAGTCTTTATTCCATTGTACAGGATGGCACTGGGTTCCCCCTACAGGGTACACCTTGTGTCTATCATCTTAAACCTTTTTTTTACCTTTTTATATATAATTAATAAAGCTTTAAGTTTTTAAATATTATTTGGAGCTCTTCCTATAACTAGTTTTTCTGACTAGACTTTGTTGTTATTGAACATGATGAAGTGTGTCTGGGGGGACTGCACATGATGAAGTGTGTCTGGGGGGACTGCACATGATGAAGTGGGGGTGAAGGGGAACTGCACATGATAAGGTGAGAGGGGGATGGGGGACTGCACATGATGAAGTATGGGGGACTGCACATGATGAAGTATGGGGGACTGCAAATGATGAAGTGGAGGTGAGGGGGGACTACAAATGATGAAGTATGGGGGACTGCAAATTAAAGTGGGGAGACTGGGATTGCAAATGATGAATTCAGTGTGAGGGTCAGGGGTCAGCAATTGAATTGAAGGTGGAGGGTGGGGAGAGCAAATTATGAATTGAAGGTGGGAGGTGGGGAGAGCATATGATAACCTGGGGGAGAGCAAATAACAATGAATTTTGAGGGTGGGGAGTAAATGATGTATTGAATGTTGAGGAGAGCAGTTGATAATGAAGAGAGGGAAGACATGACAATGAATTGGGGAGAAAAGGGCATGTAAATATAATGAATCGGAGGAGCGGGGTCCGTTGAGGATACAGTGACTGGTAATGAAGTGGGGAAAGAGAAAAGGGTCTAATTAACTTATATATTAGGTGGGGAAAGTGGCCATGTATAGTTAGTGGAGACACAGTGGGGGATTATAATTTATATTTGTAATTATGGTTGCATAATAACTAATTATATATTTGTGGGGACACATCTGTTTTCAGCTGTGTAGTGTAGAAGAAAGGGAAAACATAGGGAATGTGCTCTGGAAACCATGCTCTAGATAACTGTGTATTCTTTTATGCAGAGACAAGTCCTGGCTGGAAGAAGTGATGCCGGTCTGCGCTGGATGAAGAAGAAAAGTAAAGATGAAGGACTTCAGCTAGAGACGTCAATGGTAAGTCAGTGTGTTAACTGTACATTGACACTATATACTGTATACTATATACAGAGCTCCTGTGTATAATGTCAATGGTGATCACTGTATTGCCTGTACACTGACACTGTATACAGAGCTCCTGTGTATAATGTCACTGGTGATGCCTGTATTACTTGTACCCTGACACTGTATACAGAGATTCTGTGTATAATGTCACTGGTGATCACTGTATTACCTGTACACTGACACTATAGAGCTCCTGTGTATAATGTCACTGGTGATCACTGTATTACCTGTACACTATATACAGAGCTCCTGTGTATAATGTCACTGGTGATTACTGTATTACATGTACACTGACACTATATACAAAACTCGTGTATAATGTCACTGGTGATCACTGTATTACCTTTACACTATATACAGAGCTCCTGTGTATAATGTCGCTAGTGATCACTGTATTACCTGTACACTGACACTATATACAGAGCTACTGTGCACAATGTCACTGGTGATCACTGTATTACCTGTACACTGACACTATAGAGCTCCTGTGTATAATGTCATCAGTAATCACTGTATTACCTGCACTCTATATACAGAGCTCCTGTGTATAATGGCACTGGTGATCCCTGTATTACCTGTACACTGACACTATATACAGAGCACCTGTGTATAATATCACTGGTGATCAGTGTATTACCTGTACACTGACACTATATACAGAGCTCCTGTGTATAATGTCACTGGTGATCACTGTATTACCTGTACACTGACACTAAATACAGAGCTCCTGTGTATAATGTCACTGGTGATCACTGTATTACTGTACACTGACACTATGTTCAGAGCTCCTGTTTATAATGTAACTGGTGATTCCTGTATTACCTGTACACTGACATTATATACAGGCCTCTAGTTTATAATGTCACCAGTGATGCCTGTATTACATATACCCTGACACTATATACAGAGATACTGTGTATAATATCACTGGTGATCACTGTATTACCTGTACACTATACACTATATACAGAACTCGTGTATAATGTCACTGGTGAACACTGTACTACCTGTACACTATATACAGAGCTCCTGTGTATAATGTCACTAGTGATCACTGTATTACCTGTACACTATATACAGAGCTCCTGTGTATAATGTCACTGGAGATCACTGTATTACCTGTACACTATATACAGAGCTCCTGTGTATAATGTCACTGGGGATCACTGTATTACCTGTACACTATATACAGAGCTCCTGTGTATAATGTCACTGGGGATCACTGTATTACCTATACAGTATATATAGAGTTCCTGTTTATAATGTCACTGGTGATCACTGTAATACCTGCTTACTATATACTATGTACAGAGCTCCTGTGTATAATGTCGCTGGTGATCAATGTATTACATGCACACTGACACTATACACAGAACTCTTCTATAATGTCACTGGGGATCACTGTATTACCTATACACTATATACAGAGTTCCTGTTTATAATGTCACTGGTGATCACGTTATTACCTGCATACTATATACTATGTACAGAGCTACTGTGTATAGTGTCACTGGTGATCACTGTATTAAATGTACACTGACACCATATACAGAGCTCCTGTGTGTAATATCACTGGTGATCACTGTATTACATGTACACTGACACTATATACAGAGCTCCAGTGTATAATGTCACTGGTGATCCCTGTATTACCTGTACAATGACACTATATACAGAACTCCTGTGTATAATATCACCGGTGAACACTATTACGGGTACACTGACTATATATACAGAGCTCTTGTGTATAATGTCACTGGAGATCACTGCATTATCTGTACACTGACACTATATACAGAGCTCCTGTGTATAATGTCACTGGTGATCACTGTATTACCTGTACACTGACAATATATACAGAGCTCCTGTGCATAATATCACCGGTGAACACTATTACAGATACACTGACTATATATACAGGGCTCTTGTGTATAATGTCACTGGAGATCACTGTATTATCTGTACACTGACACTATATACAGAGCTCCTGTGTATAATGTCACTGGTGATCACTGTATTACCTGTACACTGACGCTATATACAGAGCTCCTGTGTATAATGTCACTCATGATCACTGTATTACCTGTACACTGACACTATATACAGAGCTCCTGTGCATAATATCACCGGTGAACACTATTACAGATACACTGACTATATATACAGGGCTCTTGTGTATAATGTCACTGGAGATCACTGTATTATCTGTACACTGACACTATATACAGAGCTCCGGGGTATAATGTCACTGGTGATCACTGTATTTTCTGTGAACATACACTATATACAGAGCTCCTGTGTATAATGTCATCAGTGATCAGTGTCTTACCTGTACACTATACACTGTATACAGAGCTACTGTGTATAATATCAATGGTGATCACTGTATTACATGTACACTGACACTTTATACAGAGATTCTGTGTATGTCATCAGTAATCACTGTATTACGTGTACACTATACACCATATACAGAGCTCCTGTGTATGTCAATAGTGATCCCTCTATTACCTATACACTATACACTATATACAGTGCTCCTGATTATAATGGCACTGGTGATCACTGTACTACCTGTACACTGACACTATATACAGGCCTCTAGTGTATAATGTCACCGGTGATGCCTGTATTACATGTACCCTGACACTATATACAGAGATACTGTGTATAATATCACTGGTGATCACTGTATTACCTGTACACCGACACTATATACAACACTCGTGTATAATGTCAGTGGTGATCCCTGTATTACCTGTACACTATATACAGAGCTCTTGTGTATAATGTCACTGGGGATCACTGTCTTACCTATACACTATATACAGAGTTCCTGTTTATAATGTCACTGGTGATCACTATTACCTGCGTACTATATACTATGTACAGAACTACTGTGTATAGTGTCACTGGTGATCACTGTATTAAATGTACACTGACACTATACACAGAGCTCCTGTGTATTGTCACTTGTAGACAGTGTATTACCTGTACACTATACACTATATACAGAGCTCCTGTGTAAAATGTCACTGATGATCACTATTATCTGTGAACTATACACTATATATAGAGCTCCTGTGTATAATGTCACTGGCGATCACTGTATTACCTGTGCACTATACACTATATACAGAGCTCCTTTGTATAATGTCACTGGTAATCACTGTATTTTCTGTACACTATACCCTATATACAGAGCTCCTGTGTATAATATCACTGGTGATCCCTGTATTACCTGTACACTATGTACAGAGCTCATGTTTATAATGTCACTGGTGATCACTGCTTTACCTGTACACTATGTACAGAGCTCCAGTGTATATCACTGGTGATCCCTGTATTACCTGTACACTGACACTATACAGAGCTCCTGTGTATAATGTCACTGGTGATCATTGAAATACCTGTACACCAACACTATAAACAGAGCTCCTGTGTATAATGTCACTGGTGACCACTTCATTACCTGTACACTATACACTATATACAGAGCTCCTTTGTATAATATCACTGGTGATCCCTGTATTACCTGTACACTGACACTAAATACAGAACTCATGTGTATAATGTCACTAGTGATCACTGTATTACCTGTACAATATCATTATATACAGAGCTCCTGTGTATAACGTGACTGGTGATCTATGTATTATCTGTACACTGACACTATATACAGAGCTCCAGTGTATAATGTCGCTGGTGATCACTATTACCTGTACACTGACACTATATACAGAGCTACAGTGTATAATGTCACAGGTAATCACTGTATTTTCTGTACACTATACCCTATATACAGAGCTCCTGTGTATAATATCACTGGTGATCCCTGTATTACCTGTACACTGTACACTACATACAGAGCTCCTGTGTATAATGTCACTAGTGATCCCTGTATTACCTGTACACTGACACTATATACAGAGCTCCTGTGTATAATATCACTGGTGATCCCTGTATTACCTGTACACTGTACACTACATACAGAGCTCCTGTGTATAATGTCACTGGTGATCACTGCTTTACCTGTACACTATATACAGAGCTCCTGTGTATATCACTGGTGATCCCTGAATTACCTGTACACTGACACTATATACAGAGCTCCTGTGTATAATGTCACTGGTGATCCCTGTATTACCTGTACACTGTACACTACATACAGAGCTCTTGTGTATAATGTCACTGGTGATCCCTGTATTACCTGTACACTGACATTATATACAGAGCTCCTGTGTATAATGTCACTGGTGATCCCTGTATTACCTGTACACTACATACAGAGCTCCTGTGTATATTGTGACTGGTGATCTATGTATTACCTGTACACTGCCACTATATACAGAGCTCCTTTGTATAATGTCACTGGTAATCACTGTATTTTCTGTACACTATACCCTATATACAGAGCTCCTGTGTATAATATCACTGGTGATCCCTGTATTACCTGTACACTGACACTATATACAGAGCTCCTGTGTATAATATCACTGGTGATCCCTGTATTACCTGTACATTGACACTATATACAGAGCTCCTGTTTATAATGTCACTGGTGATCACTGCTTTACCTGTACACTATATACAGAGCTCCTGTGTATATCACTGGTGATCCCTGAATTACCTGTACACTGACACTATATACAGAGCTCCTGTGTATAATGTCACTGGTGATCCCTGTATTACCTGTACACTGTACACTACATACAGAGCTCCTGTGTATATTGTGACTATTGATCTGTGTATTACCTGTACACTGACACTATATACAGAGCTCCTGTGTATAATGTCACTGGTGATCACTGTATTACCTGTACACTGACACTATATACAGAGCTCCTTTGTATAATGTCACTGGTGATCACTGTATTTTCTGTACACTATACCCTATATACAGAGCTCCTGTGTATAATATCACTGCTGATCCCTGTATTACCTGTACACTGACACTATATACAGAGCTCCTGTGTATAATATCACTGGTGATCCCTGTATTACCTGTACATTGACACTATATACAGAGCTCCTGTTTATGTCACTGGTGATCACTGCTTTACCTGTACACTATGTACAGAGCTCCTGTGTATATCACTGGTGATCCCTGTATTACCTGTACACTGACACTATATACAGAGCTCGTGTGTATAATGTCACTGGTGATCACTGTATTACCTGTACACTATGTACAGAGCTCCTGTGTATATCACTGGTGATCACTGTATAACCTGTACACTATGTACAGAGCTCCTGTGTATATCACTGGTGATCCCTGTATAACCTGTACACCGACACTATATACAGAGCTCCTGTGTATAATGTCACTGGTGACCACTTCATTACCTGTACACTGTATACTATATACAGAGCTCCTGTGTATAATATCACTGGTGATCCCTGTATTACCTGTACACTGACACTAAATACAGAACTCATGTGTATAATGTCACTAGTGATCACTGTATTACCTGTACAATATCATTATATACAGAGCTCCTGTGTATAACGTGACTTGTGATCTATGTATTATCTGTACACTGACACTATATACAGAGCTCCAGTGTATAATGTCACTGGTGATCACTATTACCTGTACACTGACACTATATACAGAGGTCCGGTGTATAATGTCACTGGTGATCATTGTATTACCTGTACACTGACACTATATACAGAGCTCCTGTGTATATTGTGACTGGTGATCATTGTATTACCTGTACACTGACACTATATACAGAGCTCCTGTGTATATTGTGACTGGTGATCTATGTATTACCTGTACACTGACACTATATACAGAGCTCCTGTGTATAATGTCACTAGTGATCCCTGTATTACCTGAACACTGACACTATATACAGAGCTCCTGTGTATAATGTCACTGGTGATCCCTGTATTACCTGTACACTGACATTATATACAGAGCTCCTGTGTATAATGCAACTGGTGATCACTGTATTACCTGCACACTGACACTATATACAGAGCTCCTGTGTATAATGTCACTGGTGATCCCTGTATTACCTGTACACTGACACTATATACAGAGCTCCTGTGTATAATGTCACTGGTGATCACTGTATTACCTATACACTATATATAGAGCTCCTGTGTATAACATGATTGGTGATCCCTGTATTACCTGTATATTGACACTGTATACAGAGCTCCAGTGTATAATGTCACTGGTGATCACTATTACCTGTTCACTGACACTATATACAGAGGTCCGGTGTATAATGTCACTGGTGATCACTGTATTGCCTGTACCTGTACACTGACACTATATACAGAGCTCCTGTGTATAACGTGACTGGTGATCTATGTATTACCTGTACACTGACACTATATACAGAGCTCCTGTGTATAACGTGACTGGTGATCTATGTATTACCTGTACACTGACACTATATACAGAGCTCCTGTGTATAATATCACTGGTGATCTATGTATTACCTGTACACTGACACTATATACAAAGCTCCTGTGTATAATGTCACTGGTGATCACTGTAATACATGTACACTGAGAGTATACACAGATCTCATGTGTATAATGGCACTTATTATTGTGTTTTTTTATTTTTTAATTATCAGTATTGTAGTATGCGGTCACTATATGGTGTAATATGTGGTCTAGTCATCGTGTGGTGGTATTTGCTCCTTGTATGTGTTATTATTTGGTCACTATGTGATGGTAATATGTGGTCTGGTCACAGTGTGGTTGTATTTGTGTCATGTCGGACGCTGTTCAGACCAGGTCGTCCGACAGACAGCGGTAATTCCGCTTTTGACCACTATTTGCTCATTGGCGTCTGCTAGATTTTGTCTAGCTGTTCCGGGGTTAATTTACCTGATCCTCGGATTGGAAGCTGGGCCATTCCCATGGCCTTTAAATAGTTCTCCTGATCATTGGGCGTCGCCGATTATAGCTTCTGTCTTGCGTTGTTATCTCAGTCTGGAGTGGAGAGCTGGTGGTTGGAGATTCGTTGCTGGTGGTGTATATTCCTTCGTCTGATTTACTCCTTCCTATATTTGTGTTTATTTTGCCCTGCACATTTATAGTGTATTCCTGAGTGTCTGCGGCGTGGTGTATATTTTCCTTTATCCTTGTCTGTGCTAACTGTGGGTATTGGTGTATTACCTCTTCACTGGGTGGTGGGTGGAGGTTTCAGCCTATGGCTGAGCTCAGGAGTTAGGGTGAGGTTCGAGGCCTGAACATGCACACCATCAGTGTAAACTTCAGGTAGAAGGTCAGTCAGGATTTCCCTAGTCTTAGGGAAATTGCAGGAGCCCGGGTTATTAGCTCTCGCTCACCAAGTCTCTCCCTGACATTATAATCGGCCCAACAACAACAAAGAAAAAAAAAAAAAGGGGTTTCTTTTTTTTTTTTTGTCATGGATCCCATGACTTCCATAACCCGCCAGTTGGAGGCGCTGTCCCTACAGGTCACTGAGTTGAGGGGGGCAGTGCAGCAACAGGGACTAGCAGTGTCCAATATGCAAGCTGGAGCGACATGAAGAGTTACTGAGCCTAAATTTCCGTTGCCTGAAAAATTTGCTGGGGAACGCAGTAAATTTGTTTCTTTTCGTGAAGCTTGCAAACTATATTTCCGTATGCGCCCAATATCTTCGGGTAATGAGTGGGGATCCCCAAGCATGGGCGTTTTCTTTGCCATCTGATTCTGCGGCATTTGTCTCTGTGGAGAGTTTTTTTTCTTCTCTTGGGAAAATCTACGATGAACCTGACCGATGGCTCTGGCAGAATCTAAGATACGCTCTATTCGCCAGGGGGAGCGAGTTGCAGAGGATTACTGTTCTGAATTTCGTCGCTGGGCGATCGATACCCAATGGAATGATGCAGCATTGCGGAGTCAGTTTATACATGGGATTTCTGGAAGGGTTAAAAAAGCCCTTCTGATGTACGAGACTCCTACTTCTCTAGATTCCGCTATGAGTCTGGTTGTCCGCATTGATCGCCGTTTACGTCAGGGGGAGCATGAGACACCGCCTATGGGAGAGGGTTTAGGTTCACGTGAGGTTGCTGCAGGTGAGCCCACGGAGCCTATGCAGATCGCAGGGGTGTCACATGTCAAGCATCAAGCCCCTGAGCTCAGGAAGCAGGGAGCCTGTTTTTACTGTGGTAAAACTGGTCATTTTATTAACATCTGTCCTCTGCTGCCTAAGAAAAATGCAACGGCGGAAAACTTCTGAGCTCAGAGGGTGTGGAGGAGACCAGTCTGAGCTTATGTATATCCTCCATAGTGGTTTCTCAGTGCATGCTCCCTGCTAAGGTTTTTGTTGCTGGCAGTGAGCTGCCAATTACTGTTTTTGTGGATAGTGGTTCAGCCACAAATCTTATTGATGAGGGGTTTGCGCGCACAGCAGGTTTTAGGATTGAAAAACTGTCTCGTCCTATCCGCGTGGTCACCATCAATGCTGCTCCTCTCTCTCAGGGGGAGATTACTGAATTTGTGGCTGAGGTGAAACTCCACATTGGGGTTCTACATTCCGAGCGGGTTACATGTAAGGTGCTCAGGAATCTTCCTGCTCAGGTGGTTTTGGGTTTTCCTTGGTTGTCTATGCACAACCCGGTAATTGACTGGAAAACTCAGGACGTAATTCAGTGGAGCGAGTTCTGCCAGGAGAATTTCCTGGCCACATGTGTGTCCGCGGTGACTTCAAGCGTTCCGGAGTCACTTCTGGATTTTGTGGATGTGTTCTCTGAGAAGGGTTGTTCAGAGTTGCCGCCACATCGTCCTTATGACTGTTCTATCAGGTTTAAACCAGGGGCCAAATTACCTAAAGCAAGGATGTTTAACATCTCCGGTCCGGAGAGACAAGCGTTAAAAGATTACATTGCGGAAAGCTTGAACAAAGGGCACATCAGGCGGTCATCCTCGCCGGTGGCAGCAGGGTTCTTCTTCGTGAAGAAGAAAGATGGCAGATTACGCCTGTGTTTGGATTTCAGGGAGTTGAACCAGATTACGGTTCGTGATCCATACCCTATGCCACTGATACCAGATTTGTTCAACCAGGTGGCGGGTGCTAAGTGGTTTACCAAGCTTGACCTCAGGGGGGCGTGCAACCTCATAAGAGTCCTTCAAGGTGATGAGTGGAAGACGGCTTTTAATACCCCTGAGGGTCATTTTGAAAATTTGGTGATGCCGTTTGGGTTGACTAACGCACCTGCAGTGTTCCAACATTTCATAAATGATGTGTTCTCACATGTTTTGGGGAAATTCGTTATCGTGTACCTAGATGACATTCTCATATATTCTTGCGACTGTGATGCTCATTTAGATCATGTCAGGCAGGTGTTACAGCTTCTCAGAGAGAATAAGCTGTATGCTAAACTTGAGAAATGTGTATGTTCTGTTCAAGAGTTGCCTTTCTTGGGTTATATTGTGTCTGCTTCTGGTTTTAAAATGGACGCTGCTAAGGTGCAAGCGGTGCTGCATTGGGAACGTCCTGATAACCTGAAAGCACTTCAGCGGTTCCTTGGGTTTTCTAACTACTATAGGAAATTTATCAAGGATTTTTCCATCATTGCTAAACCGCTAACTGACATGACTAAAAAGGGTACCAATTTCTCCGTTTGGCCTGAGGCTGCTGTGCGCACATTTAAATTTCTTAAGAACAGTTTTGTTTCGGCCCCCATTCTTGTGCAGCCAGACGTGTCGAAGCCTTTTGTTGTGGAGGTCGATGCGTCTGAGGTAGGTGTGGGGGCGGTACTATCACAAGGCTCATCTTTGAGTGGTTTGCGTCCGTGCGCCTATTTCTCCAAGAAACTGTCGTCCGCCGAACGTAACTACGATATCGGCAACAGGGAGTTGTTGGCAATCAAGTTGGCCTTTGAGGAATGGCGACACTTCTTGGAGGGGTTGGTTCATCAGGTTACTGTTATTACCGACCATAAGAATCTGCTGTATTTGGAGTCAGCCAAGCGTCTGTCCCCCAGGCAGGCTCGCTGGGCATTGTTTTTCACGCGGTTCAATTTTGTGGTCACTTACAGACCGGGGTCTAAAAACACTAAGGCGGATGCTCTGTCCAGGTGTTTTCTGGGGGGAGAACCTCGGGAAGATCCAGTACCCATCCTCCAAAAGGGTGTTGTGGTTTCGGCTCTCACTACCGAGGTTGAGGCTGAGATCGCCGAGGCTCAGGAGGAGGTACCATCTGAGCTTCCCGTCAACAAATCTTTTGTTCCGCTTCATCTCCGCCTAAAGGTTTTGGCGGACCATCATGATGCCATCCTGGCTGGTCACCCAGGGGTTAGAGGTACCTTGGAGTTGGTGTCACGGCGGTTTTGGTGGCCCAAGATCTGACAGGATGTGGTCTCATACGTGGCAGCTTGTACCACGTGCGCTAGGGCTAAGACGCCCCGCTCCCATCCTGTTGGCACACTACTTCCTCTTGAGGTGCCTAGTAAGCCATGGACGGAAATCTCCATGGATTTCATCACTGATTTGCCCTCATCAGCTGGAAACACGGTCATCTTGGTGATTGTTGATCGGTTTTCTAAAATGTCGCACTTTGTGTCTTTGCCTGCGTTGCCTAACGCTAAGACTCTGGCTCAGGTATTTGTGCAGGAGGTGGTCAGACTTCATGGGGTTCCATCTGACATCGTGTCTGATAGGGGGTCTCAGTTTGTGGCAAAATTTTGGAGAGCGTTTTGCTCACGGCTGGGAATCAAGTTATCTCATTCTTCGGCGTTTCATCCTCAGTCAAATGGTCAGACTGAGCGTATGAACCAAAATTTGGAACAGTACTTACGCTGCTTTGTCTCGGATAACCAGGAGGAGTGGTCTACATTTCTTCCTTTGGCTGAGTTTGCCATCAATAATCACCGCCAGGAGTCGTCTGGGGAGTCTCCGTTTTTTTGTGTTTACGGGCTACATCCTCAATTTTGTACCTTGAGTCAGAGGGGCTCTTCCGGCGTTCCGGAGGAGGACCAGTTAGGAGCACAATTATCATCAGTCTGGAGGAGAGTTAAACAGCGCCTGCTGAGTGTGGGTGCTAGGTACAAACGTGTGGCTGACAGTAGGCGTGTGCCAGGTCCGGACCTGAGTGTGGATGACTGGGTCTGGTTATCCACAAAAAACATAAGACTCAAAATACCATCCCTTAAATTGGGTCCACGGTTTATTGGTCCATTTAGGGTCACCGCCGTCATTAACCCAGTTGCATACCGATTGGAGCTCCCTACAGTGTATAAGATACACAACGTGTTCCACAGGTCTCCTAAAGAAGGTGGTGGGTTCTGTGGATGCGGAGCCTATGCCACCTCCAGTCTTGGTGGATGGTAATTTGGAGTTTGAAGTCTCCAAGGTGGTTGACTCTCGTGTAGTGCGTCGCACTTTACAGTACTTGGTACACTGGCGTGGTTATGGGCCTGAGGAGAGGTCCTGGGTACCAGCCTTGGACGTTCATGCTGACCGGCTGGTCAGGTTGTTTCACCGCCGTCATCCGGACAAGCCGGGTCCTATAAGCCGTGAGGGCCCTGGGGTCCCTCATAGAAGGCGGGGTACTGTCATGTCGGACGCTGTTCAGACCAGGTCGTCCGACAGACAGCGGTAATTCCGCTTTTGACCACTATTTACTCATTGGCGTCTGCTAGATTTTGTCTAGCTGTTCCGGGGTTAATTTACCTGATCCTCGGATTGGAAGCTGGGCCATTTCCATGGCCTTTAAATAGTTCTCCTGTTCATTGGGCGTCGCCGATTATAGCTTCTGTCTTGTGCGTTGTTATCTCGGTCTGGAGTGGAGAGCTGGTTTGGAGATTCGTTGCTGGTGGTGTATTTTCCTCTGTCTTATTTACTCCTTCCTATATTTGTATTTATTTTGCCCTGCACATTTATAGTGTATTCCTGAGTGACTGCGGCGTGGTGTATATTTTCCGTTATCCTTGTCTGTGCTAACTGTGGGTATTGGTGTATTACCTCTTCACTGGGTGGAGGGAGGTGGTTTCAGCCTAAGGCTGAGCTCAGGAGTTAGGGTGAGGTTCGAGGCCTGGACATGCACACCATCAGTGTAAACTTCAGGTAGAAGGTCAGTCAGGATTTCCCTAGTCTTAGGGAAATTGCAGGAGCCCGGGTCATTAGCTCTCGCTCACCAAGTCTCTCCCTGACAATTTGTCCTTTGCATGTGGTATTAATTGTCATTTTTAAATAATTATATGACTCATTCCCTTAAAGAAAAATACATAAAAATATACCTAAAAAGAGTATTGGATACTTTAGGAAATATTTATTTGGTTAGAGTAGAGAAGGGCCCAACCAAAAGAATCTACCTTGTCGTGGTGGCTTAAAAATTCTTTTGACCAGAGCAAAAGCTGCTGGTTATGAATGTGATCTGGTGTTTTATGGGAACTGTTAATGTGTGATTGGTGAGGACGTAGTGGAAAAGCTGTGTTTTTCCAAGAATGGGCAGTGGGACTGTGGAAGGCTCAAAGGGTTGGGGCGGAGATGGGGTGGAGTCTGGGCAGAGTCTCAAGAGGGCCTGAAAATTTTGCCAGTATGGGGCCCCCAAATTCTTAGTGGCAGCCCTGCCAGTGCCCCAAGTGACCCGCACCCATCAATCACCTGTCCGCGTGCCCCAAGTGACCCCTCACTAAGTGCCCGCACACCCTCCAATCACCGCACCCAGTGCCTCCTGTAACACCGCACCCTCTTATCAGCATACCCAATGCCCTCAGTAACCCCACACCCAATGATTACTGCACCCAGTGACCAGCATCCTGTGTTCACCACATTCAGTGCCTCTACTGAACCCGCACCCTCCGTCACTGCATCCAGTGCCCCTGCACCCTGCAATCACTGCGCCCAGTGTACTCATCTCTTTGAGGCATGGAATACTATCTCTATCTCCTCTGTTGCTCAGCTCGCACCTGGAAGATCCTGACCTTCCTTGTGGCTCTTCCGGGAGTTGGTGTCTGTATGCTGAATGCCTGGCTCCAGAAACAGAACCACCCACACGAGAACCCAGAATTCCGAGCCTATGATCATCTACGCATACGTACAAAGGTAAAGGGAGGACTACACAGGCCATCAAATCGGTACTGACACCAGAACCGCAACAAACACAGGGCCCAAAAAAACCAGAACCTCCTCCATGATGTAGGTGACAGTCCGGAACCCACTCAGAACCTCCACAATAATGTATGTGACAGTCCGGACCACACCCAGAACCTCCTCCATGATGTATGTGATAGTCCGGACCACACAGATCCTCCATCGTAATGTATGTGACAGTCCAGACCACACCCAGGACCACCACCGTAATGTATGCACAGTCCGGACCACACCCAGAACCTCCACCATAATGTATGGGACAGTCCAGACCACACCCAGAACCTCCTCCATAATGTATGTGACAGTCCAGACCACACCCAGAACCTCCTCCATAATGTATGTGACAGTCCGGACCACACCCAGAACCTCCTCCATAATGTATGTGACAGTCCAGACCACACCCAGAACCTCCACCATAATGTATGGGACAGTCCAGACCACACCCAGAACCTCCTCCATAATGTATGTGATAGTCCGGACCACACAGATCCTCCATCGTAATGTATGTGACAGTCCAGACCACACCCAGGACCACCACCATAATGTATGCACAGTCCGGACCACACCCAGAACCTCCACCATAATGTATGGGACAGTCCAGACCACACCCAGAACCTCCACCATAAGGTATGGGACAGTCCAGACCACACCCAGAACCTCCACTGTATTGTATGTGACAGTCCAGACCACACCCAGAAACTCCACCGTAATGTATGTGACAGTCCAGACCACACCCAGAACCTCCACTGCATTGTATGTGAGAGTCCGGACAACACCCAGAACCTCCTCCATAATGTATGTGACAATCCGGACCTCCCAGAACCTCCACCATAAGGTATGTGACAGTCCGGACCACACCCAGAACCTCCACCGTAATGTATGTGACAGTCCGGACCACACCCAGAACCTCCACCATAAGGTATGTGACAGTCCGGACCACACCCAGAACCTCCACCGTAATGTATGTGACAGTCCGGACCACACCCAGAACCTCCACCGTAATGTATGTGACAGTCCAGACCACACCCAGAACCTCCACTGCATTGTATGTGAGAGTCTGGACAACACCCAGAACCTCCTCCATAATGTATGTGACAATCCGGACCTCCCAAAACCTCCTCCATAATGTATGTGAGAGTCCGGACCACACCCAGAACCTCCACCATAAGGTATGGGACAGTCCAGACCACACCCAGAACCTCCACTGTATTGTATGTGACAGTCCGGACCACACCCATAACCTCCACCATAATGTATGTGACAATCCAGACCTCCCAGAACCTCCACCATAATGTATGTGACAGTCCGGACCACACCCAGAACCTCCACCATAAGGTATGGGACAGTCCAGACCACACCCAGAACCTCCACTGTATTGTATGTGACATTCCGGACCACACCCAGAACCTCCACCATAATGTATGTGACAATCCGGACCTCCCAAAACCTCCTCCATAATGTATGTGACAATCTGGACCACACCCATAACCTCCTCCATAATGTATGTGACAATCCGGACCACACCCAGAACCTCCACTGTATTGTATGTGACAGTCCGGACCACACCCATAACCTCCACCATAATGTATGTGACAATCCAGACCTCCCAGAATCTCCACCATAATGTATGTGACAGTCCGGACCACACCCAGAACCTCCACCATAAGGTATGGGACAGTCCAGACCACACCCAGAACCTCCACTGTATTGTATGTGACAGTCCGGACCACACCCAGAACCTCCTCCATAATGTATGTGACAATCCGGACCTCCCAAAACCTCCTCCATAATGTATGTGACAATCCGGACCACACCCAGAACCTCCTCCATAATGTATGTGACAATCCGGACCACACCCAGAACCTCCACTGTATTGTATGTGACAGTCCGGACCACACCCAGGACCACCACTGTATTGTATGTGACAGTCCGGGTTACTCCACAGTTCTTCATTGTCCCGGTCTCCATCTTTCCTTGGTCTTTTTTTTTAGGTCCAGCCTCGATGTCAGGTCCGATTAACAGTCACATGATCCTTACAACTTCATATTTTTTTCTCCAGCGTTTTCCGTGGGGCGATGGAAATCACACCCTGTTCCATAACCCGCACAGCAATGCTTTGCCCAGCGGGTACGAAGAATCCAGCCACGAACACTGACGTCCGGATGAGGGTGAAGCCGATATAATGATTGATCTCCAATAAAGAGTGATCTGAACACAAGCTGCCGTGTGGAATCCATTTTTACGAGACACTGCAGTAATCCTGGCATTGGATGAAGGCGCCCACTGCGCCCTGGCCCCAGACAGTACTGTAATCCAGAGGGTGAAATCGCCCACATACCTATGGCCCAGGAACTGGGGTAATTCAGAGGGTGAAAGTGCCCACAGAGATCCAGCCCAGGCACCAGACACTGTGCTAATTCAGTGGGTGAATGCACCCTCCATGCCCCGGCACTGGCACCAGACACTGTGGTATTCCAAAGGGTGAAAGCACCCACAGTGCCATGGCCTGACACCAGACACCATGGTAATTCAGAGGGTGAAGGCACTCACCGTGCCACAGCCCTGGCACCACACACTGAGGTAATCCAGATGGTGAAGGCACCCACCGTGCCCCATGTCACGATTCACACCGTGACTGTCAAGTTCCCTTAGCCGCGGCCAGCAATTTGTCACGAAATCCACAGGGATTCCTGACCACAGCCACCAATATGTCACGGATTGGGGTGACTTTAGACCAACAGACGGCTATCACATGTGCAGGGGGCTTATCTTAGTTATCCCTCCACTGCCACAATGTGATAAAAAAAAAAAACACACACAATGTTATTGACCTCTTAGTTTACAGCAGGGGCTTAATTTAGGTATCCCACTGCTCTTCAATATACCAGGAACTGCAGGGATTTGTGTATATCCCGCTTACAGTTCCACTTAAACCTTGCAGCTCTCTGGTGCCCCCCTTGCCCTCAGGTCAGATTAGGTACTGCACCTAGGGTGATTAGTCGCCAGAAACGCTGCCTGCTATGTACTGGCTATTGGGCGCGCTGCAGCGACGCGATAACTACTCCCACTCAGGCAGGAACAATAATTATCAAGCCGCAGTCGCTGAAAGAACACCCAAAAGCCTGCACACGGTCGCTGCCACCAGCTCCGATTAAACGGGTCCGAAGCTAACCCCAAAACAGTAGCGTAATTTCCCTTCAAGAGACTTAGGGTACGTTCTTAGAGCAGGGAGAAAGAACTGGCATGAAATAATATACCCCACAAAATGTAGACAGTGCTTTATCAAAATATTCTACAAAGATGTTACAAATGAGACAATTGCAAATATGTACAAGGTAATTATAAAAAAAAAAAGGCAGGAAATAACATGAGAAATAACACTTACAGTTGTTCAAAGCATTACAGGCAACAGGCTAGTGAAGTTTCCATCTATCCCAGTGCATTTGCACTCGCAGTCAGGTCGCTTCAGGTAAAAACTCACAACTGCCCCCTGGAAGCCTGCCAGCAACTTTATAACCTACAGCCTGTGACCTCACAGAAAGGGCTGTGTTGAAATCGCCCGCCTCTTTCTTCAGTGTAACTAAATGTCCCCTAAAGATATCTAATGCTGGTATCTTCGCTACAGAACATGTCAGAATCATATCATACCCAGCATTCATCTCAGATTACCGTGGGCTTTCTAATGAGATCAAATATGTCCTATTATTTACAGAGCAATCCCTACTTCTTCACCCGATGGAGTTAGACGCCCGTGTCTAGAGTGATGCGTAGATCCACCGATGGAGAATAAGAAGATATATCTACCATTTTCCTATCTTACATCGTCTGCCTAATATCTTACAAAAATGGAACAAAGGACTTGCAAGATTCTAGAAGTTTCTAATCCAGTTAAAGCTGAGCACTTTCTACTACAGGAAATGCCGGTCGTAAATACCTTTCGTCAATAAAACTCTCTTCCCCCATGTACATTGACAAGGCAGCTCTTGGCTGAGTGAAAGGGAAGGGGTTTTTTTTAGCCCACAGCTTGCTAGCAACAGAACTAAACTTATATGATATTTCATACCATATCGTGACACCCCAGCCCTGGCAATAGACACTGTGGTAAAACAGATGGAGAAGGCAAACACCGTGCCAAGGCCCTGGCACAACACACTGTGGTAACCAAAATGGTGAAGGCACTCACCATGCCCCAGCCGTGGCACAACACACTGTGGTAATCCAGATGGTGAAGGGACCCACCATGCCCCGGCCGTGGCACAACACACTGTAGTAATCCAGATGGTGAAGGCACCCACCTTACCCCACCCCTGTCATTAGACACATTGGTAAAACAGAGGGAGAAGGCACCCACCATGCCCCGGCCATGGCACCAGACAATGTGGTAATCCAGATAGTGAAAGCACCCACCATGCCCTGACCCTGGCACAACACACTGTGGTAATCCAGATGGTGAAGGTGCCCACCATGCCCCGGCCATGGCAGCAGACACTGTGGTAATCCAGAGGGTGAAGGCGCCCAACGTGCCGTGGCACCAGGTACTGTGGTAAAATAGGGGGTGAAGGCACTCACCATGCTCTGGCACCAGACACTGTGGTAATCTAGTGGGTACAGTCGCCCACCATGCCCTGACCCTGGCCCTTGAAAATGCGGTAATCCAGAGGATGAAGGCTCTCAATGGGCCCCAGTCCTGGCACCAGGCATTAGGGTAATTGAGAGGATGTAGTCTCCCAATGCGCCCCGACCCTGGCAACAGATACTACTGTAATCCAGAGGGTGAAAGTGCACACAGAGCTCTGACCCTGGTGTCAGGAATATGATATATTTGATTGTCTATAATCACGCCCACTGAGCACTGCTACGTTTATTAAAGCTGAGCACAGACACACGCTGCGGGCTTTCTGACCCCCCTTCCTCCCAACTATTGCTCCTTGCTGACAATACAGCTGTAACATGAAACTCCAGTGTGGGACTCTGCGCAGGAGTGCGCAGAAAACCAGTCTTTTGTCTGAAACCATGTCCTCTTTTGTTCATGTACAAACTTAATAGTAAGGCATAACTTGACCCCAATTAGTGACAGAGATATGGAAGTTATAAATTTGGTATGTGCATCGGTCGGGCCATCACCCAGTGCATTTTCCAATTTCCTGTACCCTTGGTATCCAAGAAACTAATTACTGCTTACTTGCGGTGCATAGCCAGGTCATATTTGGTCTTAATAGAATGCTAGTCGTAAAACAAGATCAATGGTAATTCCATCGTCATTATACGAGGTTGCATCCTTGAGCTACAGTGGATATGAATGTTCCATAACTCTGAGTCCCTCTGAGAAAGTAGGAGTGCACTCCATAGCTCCGCCCACTCAGTGATGTAACAACCAAGGGGTATAAGACCATGAGAGCTCATTTTTCACTAGCCTTTGACCAGGAATCTAGCTGAGAGATGCTTTATAATGCATTCTGATGTTCGCCCCTCCCCCAGCCACATGGTTTGCCATGATCTGAAATGATATGAGAGAACTCTAAGTGTTTTTTTTCAACTTTAATCCCTTTTTATTTGTAATTGTTTGTACATACGATACTTGTCTTCTTTTATAATATCCTTTTACCCTTTTGTAAACACTGCCTACTTTTTTGGAGTAAAATATATAAAATTACTAGCTTCGTTTCCCCTTGCTCTATGATGTACTGTCACGTCCTCTGAAGTGAATTACGCTACTAATTTGGGTTGGCTCCGGACCTGTTATTAATTAAGAAATTGGAGCTGGGGGCAGCAGAAATTGTCCTGTGCTTTTTGGGAAAACTGGCAGCGACGGAAGGCATTGATAATTATTGTTCCCGCCTGAGTGGGAGTAGTTATATCGCCCTCGCTGCAGTGTGCCCATTAGCCAGTACAAAGTAAGGCAGCCTTTCTGGTGACTAATTATCCTAGGTGTAGTACCCGGCCTGACCTGAGGGTAGGGGGGCGCCAGAGAGCTGCAAGTTCCAAACCGGAACTGGGAAGGGGGATATAAATAAATCCCCTTCAGAAAGAACTGGGGCAACCAAACAACCCAGGTTCATGACATATTAGTGTGAGCGGTGGGGAAGATAAAAATATCCTCCCTGTGATTCGTGACACCTGCACCAGACATTACTTTCACTAGCACTATCACTGTCACTATTACTGTCACTATCATCATCATTACTGTCACTATTACTTTCACTATCACTGTCATAGAAAATATTGAAATCTGTAGTGAAGGAGTATTCTCCCCCTCCCTTCTCTATGTTGCAGTATGAGACAAGAGCTGGCAATCTAGCTGCCTCTCTACGCATTACACAGGTTACATATGGAGAATGAGGAAGGCTGTGATGTGTAGATGGGAGACAAAGAGAAATGAACCATCCTAATTAAAATGCAAAAAGTCATTTTGAAGCTCAGGTGACTGAAGGAAGTTTTTTTGTGTGAGAAAGACTGAGATTTAGAATGGACAGGTAATTAGACAAAATATCTTTTCGGACAACAACAGGGTACCTGTGTTTATGCATAGACACGGAAGTGGAAGAACCCTTTTGTCCCCAAGACATACATTGTCCCTTCAAAGGAAGTGTTCTACATTTACACTAGATGGTTTTTGTCCCTGTAAGGGGGATATTGCATCTTCAACAGACATATGTCTCTGAAAGAAAATATGGAAAATATATCAAAGTTTGTATAGATCTGACAATAATGGGACATACATTTCAATTCATAAATGTAACCCCTGCCTATAAGCCCCAAATCCATAATGGCCGAATCACCGACAGAAGCTATGTCATGTTTGGTGTCTGTGTAACTGTAAAATCCCCATAAAAAATATGGTGGCGATCTCAAATTTCTGCGGTCATGAAGAAAGGAGTAATTGCATAAATTGGGAATTACATAAATTTCTAAAGGCCTGAAGATATCCCACAACCCTGCCCATATGCGGTCATGATGGGTGGGGGTAATGTGGGTGTAACACAGGTGCTAATAAAAGATCAAGGCAAATTATGATCTGCGTTCATGAAGAGAGATGCACGCAGTATATGCATGAATCCCGTTTACTGAACGGCCCCCAAGCGAAGCGCTCTACTTTGGCTAAACTGAATTGTGTCTGCAATTGGTGTCATAAGTTCGGATATGTTAATATCATACTGTAGATGCTGTATTGTTTTGTCACCTTTGTAAACTCTTTTGTATATTTTTCATAAACACTCCCTTTAGGTTAAATAAAAAATGTAATTGTCATGATCCAGACCGGGTTTTGAGCCCTGTTTTTCCCAGTCTGGTCATGTCAAGAGTTAAAATTTCTCAGCCTCTGTCTGGGTTCAGAATGGCTATTTATCACTGCTGCTTCCTGCAGGCAATGTCAGTTATAGTTTTTGCCTAGTGCTGCTGACTCTGATCGCTCTGATTTGTCCTGCTGTGTTTGCTGTCCGAACCCGTGTCTCTGTATTCCCCTATTCCCGTCATAACTCCATGTTTCCCTTTAGTGTGCTGACTTCCTGGTTTTCATATGGCTTGTATCCTGACCTGCTTCTGTCTTTTGTCTTTTAGCTTATCCGCTCCTGACCATTACTGACTCCCTGGCTTGTCTCTGACCGTGAGTTTGCTTATTCCTTTGGTACTGTGCTACAGTCTAGGACTTGACCTGACTTGTTTGACTATTCTGCTGCCACCTGTGGTAGTCTCACTGCTGCACTGCAAGCCAGCTCTGTTTAAGTGCAGACCTGCTTCCACTCCACTGCCATTTAGTGGCACCTGCACCTACCTGCATTGCAGCAGCGTGACATTAATAGTTCTGTTGTTTTTGTTCTGTAAACCACACCTCAAAGCCATACGCTACCAGAAGCAGTCCTCCAGTCAGCCTGGTTGGTACAAACCACACGTCCTTGTCACGATAATGTAAAATACCATGGTCTGAGGGATTTTTGCACATGTGAACATGGTCCTTGACACACACTGCAGCGTCGACCCCCCCTTCTTTCTCTGCCCACCGCATTCACTGGTATAGACACAAAGCTCTATGACAATACACCAGACAACTTGATACTAATGTGTGAGCAGGGTGTGGCTTTTAAACTGCAGACAACCAATCCTGTAAAGCCACTCATTCCCTCCTCCCCTTGGGCTTGGAATGCCTTTGTCTGAAGACTCTAAGAACGTAAATAACTAGCAGGCATACATGCAGCCGCATGCTCCGCTCCTGAGTGTCAGGTGCATTGACAGGTATTGACGTGCGAGAGTTTCTCGCAGGTGAGCATGAGCTCTTAGTGTGTTTTTTTCCATCAATCCTATTTTATTTTGTAATCTGTAACGTATGCATATGATCGTCTCTTTTATAATATCTTTTTATACTTTGTAAACACTGCCTAACTGTTTATGGAGTAAAATATTTAATTGCTAGCTTGTCTCTTTTGCTCTATACGAACTGTGCATCCTCTGAGGTGAGTTACTCTACTGATTTGGGTTGGCTCCAGACCTGTTAACCTTTGTGGAAAATCGGAGCTGGTGGCACCATACTTTGTTCTGTGCGGTTGGGAAGCTTTCTAGCGATGGCGGCGTTGTTAATTATTGTTCCCGCCTGAGTGGGAGTAGTTAATCACCCTCGCTGCAGTGAGCCCAATAGCCAGTACATAGCAGGCAGCCTTTCTGGTGACTAAGTATCCTAGGTGCAGTACCCTGTCTGACCTGAGGGTAACGGAGGCGCCAGAGAGCTGCAAGTTCCAAACTGGAACTGGGAAGTGGGATATAGATAAATCCCTTTCAGAAGGAACCAGCGGCAACCAAACAACCCCGGTTCGTGACAAATTGGTGTGAGTAGTGGGGACGATAAAGGTATCCTTCCCGGGATCCCTGACATATTGCTGGGATCATGACATAGTGTGGGCAGAACGGTGTGAACTGTGACAGTCCTCTACTAAGGAGATAAACGTATTTATTATATTGGTGGTAATGGGTATCCTGGTGGCATCAATGGCGCTGTAGAATAGGTGAGAATATGATAAGTAAGGTAATATTATCAAGCGTTTATGGAGTAGCTGGCGGCGCCACGTGCTTACTCAGTGATATCAGGTCATTACAGTGGTATGGGGAACGCCCACTGTGGAGGGAGGAAATGCATTGGTGGTAGTGGTTTAAGTATGGCGCTGTCACGGGTATTTTCCAGTTTCGGAGCACGGAAGTTATGAGAGGCTGAGGTTCAGACAAGAGCTTCCTGTATCCAGCGAGCGGCTGGTAAATCAAGGCTTGGAGCGCATCTTAGTCCGCGCAAGCGTGGAATCACCGTCCGCGTTCTTATATTTGTTATCGGCTGAAGGCTATGTGTGGCTGTATTTATATGCAATCTAGGGGGACATGTGGATTTCAAAGAAGTCACCCCGGTCCGTCATGGAGTAGAATAAAAAACCAAGTGGTATGGTATTGTAGATGCGATTATTGCATTGAATAGGACCAGAAATGGAAATTGAAAAACTTAAAATAAAATAAAATTAAAAAGCGATGAGAAATATAGATGAGCAAATTTTTTTTTAATAAAAAGGATGAAAAGAGATAATGAGAAAAAATAAAACAATATACTTATGATTGTAAAAGAATTAGAAAAAATGACTGGTTATCGTACGTACTGGTTATCGGGGCACTCTGCAGTGAGGGCGGTATATATATCACCAGTCCTAGGCCGGGAATATATATATATATAGATATATATATATATATATATATATATATATATATATATACCTCCGGTCCATCACTGCCAGGATCCCCCAATAACACAAGTATGGTATGCTGTCACCAGTTCCTTGTTAGATATAAGCCCGGGCCGTAAATCAAGCTTATATCAGGTCAGAAATGAACCCCAGGTAGCGTATAAATACTAGCCGGACTCAAGTATGTGGGAAATCGGGTTTTGAGATAAAAGAGCAGCCCAAGGTTAATTTATATTTTGATTGCCAAAAGGCGTACTAGAAACTACAAGTATATTCAAAGTTATATACAGATAACACAGCCAGAAGTATCGATAAAGGTAGGGTAGAGGTTGGGGATAGCAGTTAGCTGTATGTTTCACTTTACCGTTTGTTATGACTTGTGGATAAAGGGAAGCTCTCGTATCCACAGGCACCTTCTTAGTTTCTGGTCTGTCTCCACACATGATGTCATGATAATGTGAATATGCCATGTTTGAGTATCTACCTAGCTTCCGACCCCCCCTTCTCTCTCTGCCTACTGCTTGTATGTGTGTAATTCAAAGCCCTCACTAGAATCACTGCAGTTCTATGGCTTAGCTGCAAATACCAGTCTCTGTGAAAACTACTCATTCCCTCCACCCAACCAATACCAGCTGAAACTGGTACTTTCTTTGTTGAGATTCTTTGTTCTATTATTGTCACATATAGGGGCCCCGATCGGGGCTAGGGTTATAAGAATTATATATTCCGAATGTCCATTGATAGATCTATCCCTCACTGAAAGCGCTAGCAGCTAAACACAACGAGTGCAAAGTGCGGTTTTCTCAGTAAGTGGTTTACGTAGTTACTCCATGTTCGCACTTAAAAGAACGCCCCTGATGTGGGGAACATCATGAGCGTGGTGTCGTACTTATGCGATGTTCACACAGCAAGTTATGCATGAAAATAGTTAACATAGTTCTAAGTAAAGGGGAGGTGTCAGCCTCTAAGTGATGTCACCATAGGGGAAATGCCTGGGTTTTGTGCTAGAATAACTTAATGAGACCAACATTCTGGGGGTGTCTTTGTGTCCGGGGTCCAGCTGCGTGCAGATGTGATATGCATCTAGATGTGTGCATCCTGCAAAGCACATGGCCAGTCAAAAGATGAAATGATCTGAACGAAATGTAAGTGTTCTTCTTTCAATTTTAATCCCTGTTTATTTGTAATTGCATTGTACACATGATTTTGTCTTCTTTATAATTTTTTTATACTTTGTAAACACTGCCTACCTTTTTTTTGGAGTAAAATATATCATTTACTAGCTTGTCTCTCCCTGCTCTATAAACGAACTGTCACATCCTCTGAGGTGAATTACGCTACTGAGTTAGGTTGGCTCCGGATCCGTTAATCCTTAAGAGAATTGCAGCTGATGGCATCATACTTTGTTATGTGCGTTTGGGAGGCTTTGTAGTGAAGGTGGCATTGAAAATTATTGTTCCTGCCTGAGTGGGAGTTGTTATATCGCCCTTGCCACAGCATGCCCAATAGCCCAGCCTTTCTGGAGACAAAATATCCTAGGTGCAGTACCCGGTCTGACCTGAGGGTAAGTGGGGCACCAGAAGCAGCAAGTTCCATACCGGAACTGGGAAGTGGGATATAGATAAATCCCCTTCAGAAGGAACCAGGGGCAACCAAATTACCCCGGTTCGTGACAAATTGGTGTGAGTGGTGGGGGTGATAAAGGTATCTTCCCCATGAACCGTGACAGATTGGTGGGATCCCTGACATATCTGCTGGGATCCGTGACATATTGATGGCAGCATGGTGTGATCCGTGACACGTGAAATGATGCTGCTTCCATGGCAGAACAAAGACATAGGTAGCTAGCGTTTAAACCCTAGCTCCTCCCTCCCATATTTTCCACCTCCCCTCTGGGTTGGACTGAATTCTTCTCCATTGACCTCCTTGCTGAAATAATTCCCAAAATCTAGGATGGGTCATATCTAGTGTTGAGCAATACCTTCCGATATCCAGAAGTATCGGTATCGGATTGGATCGGCTGATTGTTATGGACTGGTAATTTAGGAGCGACATGCGACTAGCTCTGAGCAGGTGGTAACTATACAGACCACAGTTCCTGATCTTAACACAACACTAGCAGTAGCCGTGGGATGTTCCTGTCACTCCCTGGACACCCTGGAGAACTAGCTACCCCTAAAGGTAGAAACAGGAAAGCTATCTTGCCTCAGAGAAAATCCCCAAAGGATAGGACAGCCCCCCACAAATAATGACTGTGAGAGGAGAAGGAAATGACATGCGTAGTATGAAACAAGATTTAGCAAAGGAGGCCACTTCTAGCTAGATAGATAGTACAGGAAAGAACACTGTGCGGTCAGTAATAAAAACTAGAAAAAGTCCACCGCAGAGATATGCAAAAATCTCCACACCTGACTAAGGGTGTGGAGGGCAAAATCTGCAGCCCAGAGCTTCCAGCTTAGCTGAATAGATCCATACTGATAAGCTGGACAAATGAGCAAAACATAGAATGTGCTGAACAATAAAGTCCACAACAAGTGGACAGCAAAAGGACAAAAGGACTTATCTTTGCTGAACTGGACAGAGTGTCAGGGAAATCCAAAAGAGCAGTGACTCCAAGCTGGAACAATTGACAACTGGCATTGTTTGAGAGATAAGGCCAGACTAAAATAGCCGAGCCAGAAAGACGATCAGTGGAAGCAGCTGCTGATGCTAAATCCAAGAAGCAGCTATACCACTCAAAACCACAGGAGGGAGCCCAAGAGCAGAATTCACAAAAGTGCTACTTACAACCACCGGAGGGAGCCCAAGAGCGGAATTCACAACAGCCGATATCCAAAAAATATCGGATATCGCCGATACCGATACCCCATACCAATGCAAGTCAATGGGACACAAATATCGGAATGTAAATAAGCCCTTTCTGTCCTTCTACATCCTGTTCCAGAGGGGGGAAGAGTGTGGGCGGTGCGTGGGCGGACACTGTGCGTGTCTGTGTGTGTGGGCGGGGTCTGTGCGGGCCTGCCGGGGTTCTGTACGGGCCTCTCGGGGGTCTGTGCGGGCCTGCCGGGGGTCTGTACGGGCCTGCCGGGGGTCTGTACTACATACATACTACATACAGTACATTCATACATTACATACAATACATACATATAGACATACAGTACATTAAACATAGATTACATACTCACCATTACTTGTCATTTTGATGCCCGTAGCCAGTGTCACCTGTAAAAAAAAGTTTAAAATAACAAACAACCAATATACTCCCTGATCCGCAGAAATCCACGAGTGTCCCACGACGATCTCCCGTGGAGAACGGCAGCATCAGCTGATGCGACCGCTCTCTAGGGGCTCCAGAACATAATGACAGGAGGAAGGTATCCTTCCACACTGTATTCCTCCACCGCTGTAAAAAAAAATAGTCCCTAGTCTCTCTTTTGGCATTGCTGTGTGAGAAATTTTCCCACGCAGCAATTGCCATAAAGTGAGACTTTGAACTATAGTAACCTCAGTGTTGCACTGCAGGAGCCATTGTCTCCTGTCAGTGAGTCACTGAGGGTCCTATAGAGCAGTGACATCACCCGATGTCACTGTTCTATAGGGGAGATCGTTGTGGGACAATCGTTATTAATTGGACTATGGCGGACAGGTAGTATACGGTTTATTCTTTTACGTTTTTTGCAAGTGCTGAAGTATGGTAAGTATGGTGAAATGAAGAATATTAAAATACTTTTTTCCTAATGTGTGTGTTTTATTAACTCCTTTCTGACATTAGACGTACTATCCCGTCAATGTGCGGTGGGCCCGTATGACCACCGACGGGATAGTACGTCATATGCGATCGGCCGCACTCACGGGGGGAGCGCGGCCGATCGCGGCCGGGTGTTAGCTGGCTATCGCAGCTGACATCCGGCACTATGTGCCAGGAGCGGTCACGGACCAGGCCAGGACCTGTTCAGAGCAGGCGCCGGGAAGCCTCCAGGAGTGCACGTCAGAACCCTGATCTGACACAGTGCACAGCAAAGTGCAGATCAGAGATCTTACACTATAACATGATGCCCCCCCGGGGCAATGTTATAGTGTAAAAAAAAAAAATATTCACATGTGTAAAAAAAATAAATAATCCTAAAATATATATATATATTATATATATTATACCTCTGTGAAGCAAAATATGGAAAAATTATAGCTCTCAAAATGTGGTAACGCAAAAAATAATTTTTGCAATAAAAAGCTTCTTTCAGTGTGTGAGGGCTGCCAATCATAAAAATCCGCTAAAAAACCCGCTATAAAAGTAAATCAAACCCGCCTTCATCACCCCCTTAGTTAGGGAAAAATAAAAAAATAAAAAAAATGTATTTATTTCCATTTTCCCATTAGGGTTAGGGCTAGGGTTAGGGCTAGGGTTAGGATTAGGGCTAGGGTTAGGGTTGGGGCTAAAGTTAGGGTTAGGGTTTGGATTACATTTACGGTTGGGAATAGGGTTGGGATGAGGGTTAGGGGTGTGTCAGGGTTAGGGGTGTGGTTAGGGTTACCGTTGGGATTAGGGTTAGGGGTGTTTGGATTAGGGTTTCAGGTAGAATTGGGGAGTTTCCACTGTTTAGGCACATCAGGGGCTCTCCAAACGTGACATGGCGTCCGATCTCAATTTCAGCCAATTCTGTGTTGAAAAAGTAAAACAGTTCTCCTTCCCTTCAGAGTTCTCCCATGCGCCCAAACAGGAGTTTACCCCAACATATGAGGTATCAGCGTACTCAGGACAAATTGGACAACAACTTTTGGGGTCCAATTTCTCCTGTTACTCTTTGGAAAATACAAAACTGGGGGCTAAAAATAATTTTTGTGAAAAAAAAAAAAAAGTTTTTTTATTTTCACGGCTCTGCACTATAAACTGTAGTGAAACACTTGGGGGTTCAAAGTTCTCATAACACATCTAGATAAGTTCCCTGGGGGGTCTAGTTTCCAATATGGGGTCACTTGTGGGGGGTTTCTGTTTAGTTACATCAGGGGCTCTGCAAATGCAATGTGACGCCTGCAGACCAATCCATCTTAGTCCGCATTCCAAATGGCGCTCCTTCCCTTCTGAGCTCTGCCATGCGCTCAAATGGTGGTTCCCCCCACATGTGGGGTATCAGCGTACTCAGGACAAATTGGACAACAACTTTTGGGGTCCAATTTCAACTGTTACCCTTGGGAAAATACAAAACTGGGGGCTAAAAAATCATTTTTGTGGAAAAAATAATAATTTTTATTTTCATGGCTCTGCATTATAACTGTAGTGAAACACTTGGGGGTTCAAAGCTCTCACAACACATCTAGATAAGTTTCTTAGGGGGTCTAGTTTCCAAAATGGTGTCACTTGTGGGGGGTTTCAATGTTTAGGCACATCAGGGGCTCTGCAAACGCAACATGGCGACCCATCTCAATTCCAGTCAATTTTGCATTGAAAAGTCAAACGGCGCTCCTTCCCTTCCGAGCTCTCCCATGCGCCCAAACAATGGTTTACCCCCACATATGGGGTATCAGCGTACTCAGGACAAATTGGACAACAACTTTTGGGGTCCAATTTCTTCTTTTACCTTTGGGAAAATAAAAAATTGGGGGCGAAAAGATCATTTTTGTGAAAAAATATGATTTTTTATTTTTACTGCTCTGCATTATAAACCTTCTGTGAAGCACTTAATGGGTCAAAGTGCTCACTACACATCTAGATAAGTTCCTTAGGGGGTCTACTTTCCAAAATGGTGTCACTTGTGGGGGGTTTCAATGTTTAGGCATATCAGGGGCTCTCCAAACGCAACATGGCATCCCATCTCAATTCCAGTCAATTTTGCATTGAAAAGTCAAACGGCGCTCCTTCCCTTCCGAGCTCTGCCATGCGCCCAAACAGTGGTTTACCCCCACATATGGGGTATCGGCGTACTCAGGACCAATTGTACAACAACATTTTCTCCTGTTACCCTTGGTAAAATAAAACCAATTGGAGCTGAAGTAAATTTTTTGTGAAAAAAAGTTAAATGTTCATTTTTATTTAAACATTCCAAAAATTCCTGTGAAACACCTGAAGGGTTAATAAACTTCTTGAATGTGGTTTTGAGCACCTTGAGGGGTGCAGTTTTTAGAATGGTGTCACACTTGGGTATTTTCTATCATATAGACCCCTCAAAATGACTTTAAAATGTGATGTGGTCCCTAAAAAAAAAATGGTGGTGTAAAAATGAGAAATTGCTGGTCAACTTTTAACCCTTATAACTCTGTAACAAAAATAAATTTTGGTTCCAAAATTGTGCTGATGTAAAGTAGACATGTGGGAAATGTTACTTATTAAGTATTTTGTGCGACATATCGCTGTGATCTAAGGGCATAAAAATTAAAAGTTGGAAAATTGTGAAATTTTCAAAATTTTCGCCAAATTTCCGTTTGTTTTTTTCACAAATAAACGCAGGTAATATCAAAGAAATTTTACCACTATCATGAAGTACAATATGTCACGAGAAAACAATGTCAGAATCACCGGGATCCGTTGAAGCGTTCCAGAGTTATAACCTCATAAAGGGACAGTGGTCAGAATTGTAAAAATTGGCCCGGTCATTAACGTGCAAACCACCCTTGGGGGTGAAGGGGTTAACCCTTTACTACTATTGGATTAGTAATGGATAGGCATCTTATTGACGCCTCTCCATTATTAACACGACTTAATGTCACCTTACAATAGCAAGGTGACATTAACCCCTTATTACCCCATATCCCACCGCTACACGGGAGTGGGAACAGAGGGGCTAAGTGCCGGGATTGGCGCGTCTTACAGAGGCGCCATTTCCGGGGCGGCTGCGGACTGGTATTTGTAGCCAGGGGGGGGGGGGGCAATATCCATGGCCCCTCTCTAGGCTATGAATATCAGCCCGCAGCTGTCTGCGTAGCCTTTCTGGCTATAAAATATAGGGGGACCCCACGTTATTTTTTGGGGGGGTCTCCCTATTTTAATAGCCAGTAAAGGCTACGCAGACAGCTGTGGGCTGATATTCATAGCAGGCTACAAATATTGGCCCCCGGCCGTCGGCTTTCCCCCTCTGGTGCAGAAAATTGCGCGGGAGCCCACGCCGTTTTTTCTTTAAATTCAAAGCTCGTTAAGGCCTCTTTCACACTTGCGTCGGTACGGGTCCATCGCTATGCGTCGGGCCGACGTACCGAGTCCAATGTGGCCGAGAGTGGAAGATTGTTAGTTTTTTATATGAACAGACGCTCTCCTGCAGTCTACCATTTTCTGACGGTCGCTTCCCTTTCATTTTTTACAATTCTATAATTATACGATCTTAGTACTAGGCCGGTGTCACACTTGCGAATCTCTCGCATCAATACTCGGCTCAGCCGCCGGCACTCGGCCCGGAGTGTCCAGCAGCATAGAAATACATACAGCCACACACTCCAGGCCCCAAGTGCCGGCGGCAGTGCCGGGTATTGATGAGAGAAAGTCCTGTGAGTTTCTCGCATTGCACTCACAAGTGTGACTCCGGCCTTACATAGCGTCCACCAGCAGTGGCTTCCCTGGTGGTGATGGTCACACATGTGTGAGCGCACAGTCGGGGGTCTCTGCACATCCGGCTCAGCAGTAGCATGTCTAATTTCAGATCCCATTGTTCTGCAGATTCCTGGACACAATCACATTCTGGCTCCTACAGAATCCACAGGAGTCTGCGAAAAAAGGTTCAGAATGTGTAGTCCTGAAACATACCAAGAGATCACAGAAAATGACGAGGTCGCGCTGTACATGATCGCTGTGTATGACAAGGTCGCGCTGCGTATGACGAGGTCGCGCTGTGTATGATGAGGTCGCGCTGTGTATGACAAGGTCGCACTGTGTATAATCACTGTGTATGACGAGGTCGCGCTGTGTATGATCGCTGTCTATGACGAAGTCGCGCTGTGTATGATCGCTGTCTATGATGAGGTCGCACTGTGTATGATCGCTGTGTATGATGAGGTCACGCTGTGTATGATCGCTGTCTATGATGAGGTCGCGCTGTGTATGATCGCTGTGTATGATGAGGTCGCGCTGTGTATAATCACTGTGTATGACGAGGTCGCGCTGTGTATGATCGCTGTCTATGACGAAGTCGCGCTGTGTATGATCGCTGTCTATGATGAGATCGCACTGTGTATGATCGCTGTGTATGATGAGGTCACGCTGTGTATGATCGCTGTCTATGATGAGGTCGCGCTGTGTATGATCGCTGTGTATGATGAGGTCGCGCTGTGTATGATCGCTGTGTATGATGAGGTCACGCTGTGTATGACAAGGTCGCGCTGCGTATGACGAGGTTGTGCTGTGTATAATCACTGTGTATGACGAGGTCGTGCTGTGTATGATGAGGTCGCGCTGTGTATGACAAGGTTGCACTGTGTATAATCACTGTGTATGACGAGGTCGCGCTGTGTATGACAAGATCGCACTGTGTATAATCACTGTGTATGACGAGGTCGCGCTGTGTATGATTGCTGTGTATGACGAGGTCGCGCTGTGTATGATCGCTGTCTATGACGAAGTTGCGCTGTGTATGATCGCTGTCTTTGATGAGGTCGCACTGTGTATGATCGCTGTGTATGACGAGGTCGCGCTGCGTATGATCGCTGTCTATGATGAAGTCGCGCTGTGTATGATCGCTGTGTATGATGAGGTCGCGCTGTGTATGATCGCTGTCTGTGACAAGGTCGCACTGTGTATGATCGCTGTCTATGACGAGGTCGCGCTGTGTATGACAAAGTTGCACTGTGTATGATCGCTGTCTATGACGAGGTCGCGCTCTGTATGATCGCTGTCTGTGATGAGGTCGCACTGTGTATGATCGCTGTCTATGACGAGGTCGCGCTGTGTATGATCGCTATGTATGACGAGATCGCGCTGTGTATGATCGTTGTCTATGACGAAGTCGCGCTGTGTATGATCGCTGTCTATGACGAAGTCGCGCTGTGTATGATCGCTGTCTATGACGAGGTCGCGCTGTGTATGATCGCTGTGTATGATGAGGTCACGTTGTGTATGACAAGGTCGCGCTGCGTATGACGAGGTTGTGCTGTGTATAATCACTGTGTATGACGAGGTCGCGCTGTGTATGATGAGGTCGCACTGTGTATGACAAGGTCGCACTGTGTATAATCACTGTATATGACGAGGTCGCGCTGTGTATGATCGCAGTGTATGACGAGGTCGCGCTGTGTATGATGAGGTCGCGCTGTGTATGACGAGATCGCACTGTGTATAATCACTGTGTATGACGAGGTCGCGCTGTGTATGATTGCTGTGTATGACGAGGTCGCGCTGTGTATGATCGCTGTCTATGACGAAGTCGCGCTGTGTATGATCGCTGTCTATGATGAGGTCGCACTGTGTATGATCGCTGTGTATGACGAGGTCGCGCTGCATATGATCGCTGTCTATGATGAAGTCGCGCTGTGTATGATCGCTGTCTATGATGAGGTCGCGCTGTGTATGATCGCTGTCTGTGACAAGGTCGCACTGTGTATGATCGCTGTCTATGATGAGGTCGCGCTGTGTATGACAAGGTCGCACTGTGTATAATCACTGTGTATGACGAGGTCGTGCTGTGTATGATCGCTGTCTATGACGAAGTCGCGCTGTGTATGATCGCTGTCTATGACGAGGTCGCGCTCTGTATGATCGCTGTCTGTGACGAGGTCGCACTGTGTATGATCGCTGTCTATGACGAGGTCGCACTGTGTATGATCGCTATGTATGACGAGATCGCGCTGTGTATGATCGTTGTCTATGACGAAGTCGCGCTATGTATGATCGCTGTCTGTGACGAGATCGCACTGTGTATGATCGCTGTCTATGATGAGGTCACGCTGTGTATGATCGCTGTCTATGATGAGGTCGCGCTGTGAATGATCGCTCTGTATGACGAGGTCGCGCTCTGTATGGTCGCTGTGTAAGACGAGGTCGCCCTGTGTATGATCGCTGTGTATGACGAGGTCACGCTGTGTATGATCGCTGTCTATGATGAGGTCGCGCTGTGTATGATCGCTGTCTATGACGAGGTCGTGCTGTGTATGATCGCTGTCTATGACGAGGTCGCGCTGTGTATGATCGCTCTGTATGACGAGGTCGCGCTGTGTATGATCGCTGTCTGTGAGGAGGTCGCGCTGTGTATGATCGCTGTCTATAACGAGGTCGCGCTGTGTATGATTGCTGTCAGTGATGAGGTCGCGCTGTGTATGATCGCTGTCTATGACGAGGTCGCGCTGTGCATGATCTTTATGACGAGGTCGCGCTGTGTATGATCACTGTCTATGACGAGGTCGCGCAGTGTATGATCGCTCTGTATGACGAGGTCGCGCTGTGTATGATCGCTGTCTGTGATGAGGTCACGCTGTGTATGATTGCTGTGTATGACGAGGTCAAGCTGTGCATGATCGCTGTCTATGATGTGGTCGCGCTGTGTATGATCGCTGTCTATGACGAGGTCGCGCTGTGTATGATCGCTGTCTATGACGAGGTCGCGCTGTGTATGATCGCTGTGTATGATGAGGTCACGGTGTGTATGATCGCTGTCTGTGATGAGGTCGCGCTGTGTATGATCGCTGTCTGGGATGAGGTCGCGCTGTGTATGATCGCTGTCTATGATGAGGTCGCGCTGTGTATGATCGCTGTATGTGATGAGGTCGCGCTGTGTATGATCGCTGTCTATGACGAGGTCGCGCTGTGTATGATCGCTGTCTGTGATGAGGTCACGCTGTGTATGATAGCGCTGTGTATGATGAGGTCGCGCTGTGCATGATCGCTGTCTATGATGAGGTCGCGCTGTGTATGATCGCTGTCTATGACGAGGTCGCGCTGTGTTTGATCGTTATGACGAGGTCGCACTGTGTATGATCGCTGTCTATGACTAGGTCACGCTGTGTATAATCGCTGTCTGTGATGAGGTCGCGCTGTGTATGATCGCTGTCTATGATGAGGTCGTGCTGTGTATGATCGCTCTGTATGATGAGGTCGCGCTGTGTATGATCGCTGTCTATGATGAGGTCGTGCTGTGTATGATCGCTCTGTATGACGAGGTCGCGCTCTGTATGGTCGCTGTGTAAGACGAGGTCGTGCTGTGTATGATCGCTGTCTGTGATGAGGTCGCGCTGTGTATGATCGCTGTCTATGACGAGGTCGCGCTGTGTATGATTGCTGTCAATGATGAGGTCGTGCTGTGTATGATCGCTGTCTATGATGAGGTCGCGCTATGTATGATCACTCTGTATGATGAGGTCGCGCTGTGTATGATCGCTGTCTATGATGAGGTCGTGCTGTGTATGATCGCTCTGTATGACGAGGTCGCGCTCTGTATGGTCGCTGTGTAAGACGAGGTCGTGCTGTGTATGATCGCTGTCTATGACGAGGTCGCGCTGTGTATGATCGTTCTGTATGACGAGGTCACGCTCTGTATGATCGCTGTCTATGATGAGGTCACGCTGTGTATGATCGCTCTGTATGATGAGGTCGCTCTGTGTATGATCGCTGTCTATGACGAGGTCGCGCTGTGTATGATCGCTGTCTATGACGAGGTCGTGCTGTGTATAATCACGGTCTATGACGAGGTCACACTGTGTATGATCGCTGTCTATGACGAGGTCGCGCTGTGTATGATTGCTGTCTATGACGAGGTCGCGCTGTGTATGATCGCTGTCTATGACGAGGTCGCGCTGTGTATGATCGCTCTGTATGACGAGGTCACTCTGTGTATGATCGCTGTCTATGATGAGGTCGCGCTGTGTATGATCGCTCTGTATGACGAGGTCACGCTGCGTATGATCGCTGTCTATGATGAGGTCGCACTGTGTATGATCACTGTCTATGACGAGGTCGCGCTGTGTATGATCGCTGTCTATGACGAGGTCGCGCTGTGTATGATCGCTGTCTATGACGAGGTCGCGCTGTGTATGATCGCTGTCTATGACGAGGTCGCGCTGTGTATGATCGCTGTCTATGACGAGGTCGCGCTGTGTATAATCGCTGTCTGTGATGAGGTCGCGCTGTGTATGATCGCTGTCTGTGATGAGGTCGCGCTGTGTATGATCGCTCTGTATGACGAGGTCGCGCTGTGTATGATCGCTGTCTATGACGAGGTCGCGCTGTGTATGATTGCTGTCAATGATGAGGTCGCGCTGTGTATGATCGCTGTCTATGATGAGGTCGCGCTGTGTTTGATCGCTGTCTATGATGAGGTCGTGCTGTGTATGATCGCTCTGTATGACGAGGTCGCGCTCTGTATGGTCGCTGTGTAAGACGAGGTCACGCTCTGTATGATCGCTGTCTATGATGAGGTCACGCTGTATATGATCGCTCTGTATGATGAGGTCGCGCTGTGTATGATCGCTGTCTATGACGAGGTCGCGCTGTGTATGATCGCTGTCTATGACGAGGTCGTGCTGTGTATAATCACGGTCTATGACGAGGTCACACTGTGTATGATCGCTGTCTATGACGAGGTCGCACTGTGTATGATCGCTGTCTATGACGAGGTCGCGCTGTGTATGATCGCTGTCTATGATGAGGTCGCGCTGTGTATGATCGCTGTCTATGATGAGGTCGCGCTGTGTATGATCGCTGTCTATGATGAGGTCACTCTGTGTATGATCGCTGTCTATGATGAGGTCGCGCTGTGTATGATCGCTGTCTATGACGAGGTCACTCTGTGTATGATCGCTGTCTATGATGAGGTCGCGCTGTGTATGATCGCTGTCTATGATGAGGTCGTGCTGTGTATGATCGCTCTGTATGACGAGGTCGCGCTCTGTATGATCGCTGTCTATGATGAGGTCGCGCTGTGTATGATCGCTGTCTATGATGAGTTTGTGCTGTGTATGATCGCTCTGTATGACGAGGTCGCGTTGTGTATGATCGCTGTCTGTGATGAGGTCGTGCTGTGTATGATCGCTGTCTATGACGAGGTCGCGCTGTGTATGATCGCTGTCTATGACGAGGTCGCGCTGTGTATGATTGCTGTCAATGATGAGGTCGCGCTGTGTATGATCGCTCTGTATGATGAGGTCGCGCTCTGTATGGTCGCTGTGTAAGACGAGGTCGTGCTGTGTATGATCGCTGTCTATGACGAGGTCGCGCTGTGTATGATCGCTCTGTATGACGAGGTCGCTCTGTGTATGATCGCTGTCTATGATCAGGTCGCGCTGTGTATGATCGCTGTCTATGATGAGGTCGTGCTGTGTATGATCGCTCTGTATGACGAGGTCGCGCTCTGTATGGTCGCTGTGTAAGACGAGGTCATGCTGTGTATGATCGCTGTCTATGACGAGGTCGCGCTGTGTGTGATCGCTCTGTATGACGAGGTCGCTCTGTGTATGATCGCTCTGTATGACGAGGTCGCGCTCTGTATGGTCGCTGTGTAAGACGAGGTCGTGCTGTGTATGATCGCTGTGTATGACGAGGTCGCGCTGTGTATGATCGCTCTGTATGACGAGGTCGCTCTGTGTATGATCGCTGTCTATGATCAGGTCGCGCTCTGTATGATCGCTGTCTATGATGAGGTCACGCTGTGTATGATCGCTCTGTATGATGAGGTCGCGCTGTGTATGATTGCTGTCTATGATGAGGTCACGCTTTGTATGGTCACTGTGTAAGACGAGGTCGCCCTGATAATTTGCGTTTCGTTGTGCCATCTATCGGCACCCACTATTGTTCCAATGCTGCAGTTAATTTCCGAAGTTCTTCGCGTCTTGTCCAGGGCAGGATTTACACATTATTTCGGAAATTAGACAGTCACCATTACGGCCCATCCTGTAAGATCTTATCTACATCATAGGTTGGGGGTCTTCTATGCTGCACCCTGCTGGTTTCAGCTCATAGATGCAGCCCCCCATACTCCTGCTGTCTGTGCAGGGTCATCAGATGCAAAATGCCCCCAGTACTTCCAGCAATCCCCTCCTCAACCTTCAAGTCTGCGATTCTGAATGTTTTTACCGCTTTTCGTTAATTTTGCGGTTATCCCTACACACCCAGAATAAGACAGTCGGTGGCAGGATGTGGTGACAGCGACCGAGGCAGGAGGATGGAGAAGCCACAAACAATGCAAGATATCAGCAGCGACATTGGTGCAACTGTGGGGTGCTCAAGTGACGGAGGGGCGGCTGAGACCCCCCACTGCATGAAAGGGCGGCCAACTCCCCCCCGCCCCACCGTCTGGAGTCAAGGTGACACCTCGCCTATCCTCCGATACAGTAACTGCATGGAACATAGGAACCTACAGTCTGGGGAGTGTAGGGGCATGCTCTGTGATTGGTGCAGGGAGCGGAGGAGGAGAGCTGTGCCATCATCTACTGAGACTGGTGGATACTGTGCCTCTGTCTATGGATGTGATGACAATGAGACTCGTGTCAGTCTAATATTACAATTACAGACTGGGCGAACATTACATAAATATGGACTTGTGTGTAACATAGTGACAGAACATATATAAATACATATACACACACAGCGCTGTGCAAAAGTTTTAGGCAGGTGAGTAAGAAATGCAGCAGAATAAGAAGCTTCTATTAGAAGGGTTAATAGATTGATAAAAATAATCAACAAAGTGTAAAATGACTTGCTTCCATCCTCAGTATCTAGTGTCAACCAGTCACCTCCATCATCAGTATCTGGTAACCGCCCGTCAGATCCTCTGGCTTGGATATTGTTCTCTCGTTGCTCCGTGCAGATCCTCAGGCTTCGGGATTCTCTCGTTGCTCCGTGGAGATCCTCTGGCTTGGATATTGTTCTCTCGTTGCTCTGTGAAGAACCTCTGGCTTGGATATTTGTCATGATCTCTGCAGGCAGAGATCATAGCAAGCCTATAGAAGGACAAGCTCTCGGAAGATGGAACTATACTGACCATGAACTAAGCCTGCCGCGCAACTAGAAATAGCCAGGTAGCATTTCCTATTAATCGCTAGATGCCCAGCTCTGGCCTAAGACCTAAATAGCTAGCAGAGGGAAATATAAGACCTGGCTCACCTCTAGAGAAATATTCCAAAGAAGACAGTAGCCCCCCACATATAATGACGGTGAGTTCAGATGAAACAACAAACGCAGCAGGAAAATAGTCTTAGCAAATTTGAGGTCCGCTTACTAGATAGCAGAAGACAGATAGTATACTTTCATGGCCAGCAGAAAAATACTAACAAAACACCATCCAGAGATTACCTTAAACTCTGGCATTAACTCATAACGCCAGAGTAGCAATCCCTGATCGACGAGAGCTTTCCAGACACAGTAACAAAACTTCAGCTGCGAACTGGAACAAATAGGCAAAACAAAACATGGACAAAAGTCCAACTTATCAGTAGTTGTCTAGAAGCAGGAACAAGCACTGAGAGGCATCAGATAACATTGTTGACCGGCAAGAAACCACCAGAGAAATGAGCTTAAATAGCGACACCCACTACTGATGGAATCAGGTGAAACAGGAAAGAGGATGACAAGTCCAATTCCACAAGCGGCCACCGGGGGAGCCCAGAATCCAAATTCACAACAGTACCCCCCCCTCAAGGAGGGGGCACCGAACCCTCACCAGATCCACCAGGGCGACCAGGATGAGCCCTATGGAAGGCACGAACAAGATCAGAAGCATGAACATCAGATGCATTGACCCAAGAATTATCCTCCTGGCCGTAACCCTTCCAGTTGACCAGATACTGGAGTTTCCGTCTGGAAACACGAGAGTCCAAAATTTTCTCCACAACGTACTCCAACTCACCCTCAACCAACACCGGAGCAGGAGGCTCAACAGAAGGTACAACAGGTACCTCATACCTGTGCAATAACGACCGATGAAAAACGTTATGAATGGAAAAGGACGCAGGGAGGTCCAAACGGAAAGAAACAGGATTAAGAATCTCCAATATTCTATAAGGGCCGATGAACCGAGGTTTAAACTTAGGAGAAGAGACCCTCATAGGGACAAAACGAGAAGACAGCCACACTAAATCTCCAACACAAAGCCGAGAACCAACACGACGATGACGGTTGGCAAAACGCTGAGTCTTCTCCTGTGACAACTTCAAATTGTCCATAACCTGCCCCCAGATGTGATGCAATCTCTCCACCACCGCATCCACTCCAGGACAATCCGAGGATTCCACCTGACCGGAGGAAAATCGAGGGTGAAACCCCGAATTACAGAAAAACGGGGACACCAAGGTGGAAGAACTGGCCCGATTATTGAGGGCGAACTCTGCCAATGGCAAAAAAGCAACCCAATCATCCTGGTCAGCAGAGACAAAACACCTCAGATATGTCTCAAGGGTCTGATTAGTCCGCTCGGTCTGGCCATTAGTCTGAGGGTGAAAAGCAGATGAAAAAGACAAATCTATGCCCATCCTAGCACAGAATGCCCGCCAAAATCTAGACACAAATTGGGTACCTCTGTCAGAAACAATATTCTCAGGAATACCGTGCAATCGGACAACATTCTGAAAAAACAGAGGAACCAACTCAGAAGAAGAAGGCAACTTGGGCAGAGGAACCAAATGGACCATTTTAGAGAAACGGTCACAGACCACCCAGATGACAGACATCTTCTGGGAAACAGGCAGATCTGAAATAAAATCCATCGAGATGTGTGTCCAAGGCCTCTTAGGAATAGGCAAGGGCAACAGCAGTCCGCTAGCCCGAGAACTACAAGACTTGGCCCGAGCACAAACGTCACATGACTGCACAAAGACTCGCACATCTCGTGACAGAGAAGGCCACCAGAAGGATCTTGCCACCAAATCCCTGGTACCAAAAATTCCGGGATGACCTGCCAATGCAGAAGAATGTACCTCAGAGATGACTCTGCTGGTCCAATCATCCGGAACAAACAGTCTATCAGGCGGACAACGATCCGGTCTATCCGCCTGAAACTCTTGCAAGGACCGCCGCAGATCAGGAGAAACGGCCGACAAAATTACTCCCTCCCTAAGGATACCTGTGGGTTCAGAATTACCAGGAGAGTCCGGGTCGAAACTCCTAGAAAGGGCATCTGCCTTAACATTCTTAGAACCCGGTAGGTATGACACCACAAAATTAAAGCGAGAAAAAAATAAAGACCAGCGCGCCTGTCTAGGATTCAGGCGTCTGGCAGTCTCAAGATAAATCAAATTTTTGTGGTCAGTCAATACCACCACCTGATGCCTAGCCCCCTCGAGCCAATGGCGCCACTCCTCAAACGCCCACTTCATGGCCAAAAGCTCCCGATTCCCAACATCATAATTCCGCTCTGCGGGCGAAAATTTGCGAGAAAAGAAGGCACAAGGCCTAATGACGGAGCAGTCGGAACCTTTCTGCGACAACACTGCCCCAGCACCGATCTCCGAAGCGTCAACCTCAACCTGAAAAGGCAGATTCACATCAGGCTGACGCAACACAGGGGCAGAGGCAAAACGGCGCTTAAGCTCCTGAAAGGCCTCTACAGCATGAGGGGACCAATTAGCAACATCAGCGCCTTGTCTGGTCAAATCAGTCAGTGGTTTAACGACATCCGAAAAACCAACAATAAATCGGCGGTAAAAGTTGGCAAAGCCCAAAAATCTCTGAAGACCCTTAAGAGAGGAGGGCTGAGTCCAGTCACAAATAGCTTGCACCTTGACGGGATCCATCTCAATGGAAGAGGGAGAAAAAATATACCCCAAAAAGGAAATTTTCTGGACCCCAAAAACGCACTTAGACCCCTTCACACATAAAGAATTAGACCGCAGAACCTGAAAAACTCTCCTGACCTGCTGGACATGAGAGTCCCAGTCATCAGAAAAAATCAGAATATCATCCAGATATATTATCATAAATTTATCCAGAAAATCGCGGAAAATATCATGCATAAAAGACTGGAAAACTGAAGGGGCATTAGAAAGACCAAAAGGCATGACCAAATACTCAAAGTGGCCCTCGGGCGTATTAAATGCGGTCTTCCACTCATCCCCCTGCCTGATCCGCACCAAATTATACGCCCCACGAAGATCAATTTTAGAGAACCACTTAGCACCCTCTATACGAGCAAACAAATCAGTAAGCAATGGCAATGGGTATTGATACTTAACAGTGATCTTATTCAGAAGCCGATAATCAATACATGGTCTCAAAGAGCCGTCTTTTTTTGAGACAAAGAAAAACCCAGCTCCCAAGGGAGAAGAAGATGGACGAATATGTCCCTTTTCCAAAGACTCCTTTATATATTCCCGCATAGCAGCATGTTCCGGCACAGACAAATTAAACAAACGACCCTTTGGATATTTACAACCCGGTATCAAATCTATGGCACAATCGCACTCACGGTGCGGAGGTAACGACCCAAGCTTGGGTTCGTCAAAGACGTCTTGATAATCAGAGAGGAACTCAGGGACTTCAGAGGGAATGGACGACGAAATAGAAACCAAAGGTACGTCCCCATGAATACCCTTACATCCCCAGCTCAACACAGAAATAGCTCTCCAGTCCAAGACTGGGTTGTGAGACTGCAACCATGGCAATCCCAGTACCAAATCGTCATGTAAATTATACAGCACCAGGAAACGAATAATCTCCTGGTGATCCGGATTGATACGCATGGTTACTTGTGTCCAGTATTGTGGTTTATTATTAGCCAATGGGGTGGAGTCAATCCCCTTCAGAGGAATAAGAGTCTCCAAAGGCTCTAAATCAAAACCACAACGATTGGCAAAGGACCAATCCATAAGACTCAGAGCGGCGCCAGAGTCAACATAGGCGTCCGTGGCAATGGATGACAAAGAGCAAATCAGGGTTACAGACAAAATAAACTTAGACTGAATGGTGCCAATGGAAACAGACTTATCAAGCTTCTTTGTACGCCTAGAGCATGCCGATATAACATGAGTAGAATCCCCACAATAGAAACACAATCCATTCTTCCGTCTAAAATTCTGTCGCTCGCTCCTGGACAGAATTCTATCACACTGCATACTTTCTGGCGTCTTTTCCATAGACACCGCCAGATGGTGCATCGGTTTGCGCTCCCGCAGACGCCTATCAATCTGAATAGCCATTGTCATGGACTCATTCAGACCTGCAGGCAAAGGGAACCCCACCATAACATCCTTAACGGCATCAGAGAGACCTTCTCTGAAAGTTGCCGCCAAGGCGCACTCATTCCACTGAGTAAGCACAGACCATTTACGGAATTTTTGGCAGAAAACTTCAGCTTCGTCTTGCCCCTGAGATAGTGCCATCAAAGTTTTTTCTGCCTGAAGTTCCAAATGAGGTTCCTCATAAAGCAAGCCCAAGGCCAGAAAAAACGCATCCACATCGCGTAACGCAGGATCCCCTGCTGGCAATGAGAAGGCCCAATCTTGAGGGTCACCCCTGAGCAAGGAAATCACAATCCTAACCTGCTGAGCAGGGTCTCCAGCTGAACGAGACTTCAGGGACAAATAAAGCTTACAATTATTTCGGAAATTCTGGAAGCTAGCTCTATTCCCTGTGAAGAACTCCGGCAAAGGAATTCTCGGCTCAGATACCGGAGCATGTACTACAAAATCTTGTAAATTTTGTACTTTCGTGATGAGATTATTCAAACCCGCAGTTACACTCTGGAGATCCATTATTGTCAGGTGCACACAGAGCATACAGAGATTAGGAGGAGAGAGAGAAAAAAAAACTGCAGCAAGGCAGACTGGAGGAAAAAAAAAAAAAAAAAAAAAATTCCAGCAGACTTCTTATAACTCTCCTTTCTAAACCTGGGTCTTTAACACTTTATGGGCCGGTCAAACTGTCATGATCTCTGCAGGCAGAGATCATAGCAAGCCTATAGAAGGACAAGCTCTCGGAAGATGGAACTATACTGACCATGAACTAAGCCTGCCGCGCAACTAGAAATAGCCAGGTAGCATTTCCTATTAATCGCTAGATGCCCAGCTCTGGCCTAAGACCTAAATAGCTAGCAGAGGGAAATATAAGACCTGGCTCACCTCTAGAGAAATATTCCAAAGAAGACAGTAGCCCCCCACATATAATGACGGTGAGTTCAGATGAAACAACAAACGCAGCAGGAAAATAGTCTTAGCAAATTTGAGGTCCGCTTACTAGATAGCAGAAGACAGATAGTATACTTTCATGGCCAGCAGAAAAATACTAACAAAACACCATCCAGAGATTACCTTAAACTCTGGCATTAACTCATAACGCCAGAGTAGCAATCCCTGATCGACGAGAGCTTTCCAGACACAGTAACAAAACTTCAGCTGCGAACTGGAACAAATAGGCAAAACAAAACATGGACAAAAGTCCAACTTATCAGTAGTTGTCTAGAAGCAGGAACAAGCACTGAGAGGCATCAGATAACATTGTTGACCGGCAAGAAACCACCAGAGAAATGAGCTTAAATAGCGACACCCACTACTGATGGAATCAGGTGAAACAGGAAAGAGGATGACAAGTCCAATTCCACAAGCGGCCACCGGGGGAGCCCAGAATCCAAATTCACAACAGATATTGTTCTCTCGTTGCTCCGTGCAGATCCTCAGGCTTCGGTATTCTCTCGTTGCTCCGTGGAGATCCTCTGGCTTGGATATTGTTCTCTCGTTGCTCTGTGGAGATCCTCAGGCTTCGGTATTCTCTCGTTGCTCCGTGGAGATCCTCTGGCTTGGATATTGTTCTCTTGTTGCTCTGTGAAGAACCTCTGGCTTGGATATTGTACTATCGTTGCTCCGTGCAGATCCTCAGGCTTCGGTATTCTCTTGATGCTCTGTGGAGATCCTCTGGCTTGGATATTGCTCTCTCGTTGCTCTGTGGAGATCCTCAGGCTTGAGTATTGTTCTCTCGTTGCTCCATGGAGATCCTCAGGCTTGGGTATTATTCTCTCGTTGCTCTGTGGAGATCCTCTGGCTTGGATATTGTTCCCTCGTTGCTCTGTGGAGATCCTCAGGCATGGATATTGTCCTCCCGTTGCTCCGTGGAGATCCTCAGGCATGGGTATTGTTCTCTCGTTGCTTCGTGGAGATCCCCAAGCTTGGGTATTGTTCTCTCGTTGCTCCGTGGAGATCCTCAGGCGTGGGTATTATTCTTTCATTGCTCTGTGGAGATCCTCTGGCTTGGATATTGTTCTCTCGTTGCTCTGTGGAGATCCTCAGGCATGGATATTGTTCTCCCGTTGCTCCGTGGAGATCCTCAGGCATGGGTATTGTTCTCTCGTTGCTTCGTGGAGATCCCCAAGCTTGGGTATTGTTCTCTCGTTGCTTCGTGGAGATCCCCAAGCTTGGGTATTGTTCTCTCGTTGCTCCGTGGAGATCCTCAGGCGTGGGTATTATTCTTTCATTGCTCTGTGGAGATCCTCTGGCTTGGATATTGTTCTCTCGTTGCTCTGTGGAGATCCTCAGGCATGGATATTGTTCTCCCGTAACTCCGTGGAGATCCTCAGGCTTGGGTATTGTTCTATTGTTGCTCCGTGGAGATCCTCAAGCTTGGGTATTGTTCTCTTGTTACTCCGTGCAGATCCTCAGGCGTGGATATTGTTCTCTCGCTGCTCCGTGCAGATCCTCTGGCTTGGATATTGTTCTCTCGTTGCTCTGTGGAGATCCTCAGGCTTGAGTATTGTTCTCTCGTTGCTCCGTGGAGATCCTCAGGCTTGGATATTATTCTCTCGTTGCTCTGTGGAGAAGCTCTGGCTTGGATATTGTTCTCTCGTTGCTTCGTGCAGATCCTCAGGCTTTGGTATTCTCTCGTTGCACCGTGGAGATCCTCTGGCTTGGATATTGTTCTCTCGTTGCTCTGTGGAGATCCTCAGGCATGGATATTGTTCTCCCGTTACTCCGTGGAGATCCTCAGGCTTGGGTATTGTTCTATTGTTGCTCCATGGAGATCCTCAAGCTTGGGTATTGTTCTCTCATTGCTCCGTGGAGATCCTCAGGCTTGGGTATTATTTTCTTGTTGCTCCGTGCAGATCCTCAGGTGTGGGTATTGTTCTCGTGTTACTCCATGCAGATCCTCAGGCTTGGAAATTGTTCTTTTGTTGCTCCGTGGAGATCTTCAGGCTTGGATATTGCTCTCTCTCGTTGCTCCATGGAGATCCTCAGGCTTGGATATTGCTCTCTCGTTGCTCCGTGCAGATCCTCAGGCTTGAGTATTGTTCTCTCGTTGCTCCGTGGAGATCATCAGGCTTGGGTATTATTCTCTCGTTGCTTTGTGGAGATCCTCAGGCATGGATATTGTTCTCCTGTTGCTCCACGGAGATCCTCGGGCGTGGGTATTGTTCTCTCATTGCTCCATGGAGATCCTCAAGCTTGGATATTGTTCTCCTGTAGCTCCGTGCAGATCCTCAGGCTTCGGTATTTTCTCGCTGCTTCATGGAGATCCTCTGTCTTGGATATTGTTCTCTCGTTGCTCTGTGGAGATCCTCAGGCATGGATATTGTTCTCCCGTTGCTCCGCGGAGATCCTCGGGCGTGGGTATTGTTCTCTCATTGCTCCATGGAGATCCTCAAGCTTGGATATTGTTCTCTCGTTACTCCGTGGAGATCCTCAGGTGCGAGTATTGTTCTCTCGTTGCTCCGGGGAGATCCTCAGGCATGAGTATTGTTCTCTCCTTGCTCTGGGGAGATCCTCAGGCATGAGTATTGTTCTCTCGTTACTCCGTGGAGATCCTCAGGTGCGAGTATTGTTCTCTCGTTGCTCCGGGGAGATCCTCAGGCATGAGTATTGTTCTCTCATTGCTCTCATTGCTCCATGGAGATCCTCAGGCATGGGTATTGTTCTCTCGTTGCTTTGTGCAGATCCTCAGGCATGGGTATTGTTCTCTCATTGCTCCGGGGAGATCATCAGGCATGAGTATTGTTCTCTCGTTGCTCCGTGGAGATCCTCAGGCTTGGGTATTGTTCTGGCTGCAGTCTGTTTAGCATAACACAGGGCAGACAAATAAAAACACCTATCAGCATTTGGGTGCAGCTTTATATTCTTTCCTTATATTATATTTCCTGCTGGTGATAGTTTCTTGTGGACATCCAGCCATTCTGTTGTTGTTTAAAGCCAGCCAGTTAAATTCCAGCTAAGGTTTTTCTCCTTGCTGCTACTATACTTCCCTCTGCACCTACCTTCTGTTTCTTTTTAGAAAGCTGGCAGCATATTATCTAACAATACATTCGTTATACTTTATTTTGTATTTCATGGTTTATTCTACTCACTTAGGAATGCTTCTTTTTTTCAGCACACTTTCCCTTCTGTAGGTAATTTACTCTCTGCTCTGCCCTCTGTTTTTTTAGGAGGAACATGAAGCGCTCGTCGGCCTTTCAGGCAGCTTAGGTCTGAGTTGCCATCGTCTAGTCTGTAGCTAGGGCTATCTCAGCTCACGCAGGACCTAGGGCCTGCGGGGTCAGGATCTCTAGTCTGTACAGGAGCCGACAGGGTCAGTTGCAGTTTTCAGCTTTGCCCATCAACTCGATTGAGTTGCTATACTATCATAATGACCATCGCGTGGATGTCTGATCGGTTCCAAATTTATTCTGCAATAGAGATGGGCGAACCCGAACAGTAAAGTTCGACGTCCGTACCGCAGATCTACTATTCGGGCACGGACACCGAACATGGACTTCACCAGGATGACCGTGTTACTGTTCAGATTTGGCTGCCCATACACCGGGTCCGGGTATTTGTCGCACTGTTATGTGCATGACAGCACGGCAAACACCACTTCTGACTGGCAGTGAAATCATCCCCGCTGGTCAGAGAGCCGCAGTTCCTACGCTGTCAAAAGACAGCGTGAGTGCTAAGCTGTGATACGAGGTATAAAGTTTACCTCTGGTTACTGGTGTCAGCTGATGGGACAACTGCTCCCATCATCCGAAACCTGCTGCCGCTAATAACAGCAAGGGCAGGGGCAGCGGATGGGAGTATTCATCAGCCGTTCCTGCGCTGTAAATAGCTAAAAAAAACCTGGCGTGGGTCCCCCCCCATTTTTGACAACCTTGCTAAAGCAGACAGTGGGGGGCTGGTATTCTCAGGCTGGTAAGGGGCTATGGATATTGCCCCCTCTTAGCCTAAAAATAACAATCCGCAGCTTGCCAGAAAAGTCACGATAATTAGATGCGCCAATTCTGGTGCTTTGCCCGGCTCTTCCCACTTGCCCTGTAGCGGAGCAAGTGGGTTGATAGTTGGGGGTTGATGTCCTGCACCTGATCATGTGCCCACACTCTAAGGGTATGTTTCCACGTTCAGGAAACGCTGCGTTTTTGACGCTGCGTTTTTCCGCAGCGTCAAAAACGCAGCGTCCAGATGTTACAGCATAGTGGATGGGATTTCATGAAATCCAGACTCCACTATGCATTAAAAACGCATGCGTGGTGCGTTTTTTCAAAACGCAGCATGTTGCTACTATGAGCAAAACACGCAGGTACACCGCAGGTGACCTGCCAGTGACCTCAGGTGCAGTTTTGGTCAGGATTTTACCTGCATAAAATCCTGACCAAAGCCTGAAGCAAAACTGAACGTGGAAACATACCCTAAGGGTACGTGTCCACGTTCAGGATTGCATCAGGATTTGGTCAGGATTTTATGCAGGCAAAATCCTGACCAAATCTGCACCTGAGGTCACTGGCAGGTCACCTGCGCTGTCCTTGAGTTTTTCTGCAATGTAAGGACATGCTGCGTTCTGAAAAGACGCACCGCATGTCCGGTTCCGCGGGTCTGCCGCATGCGTCTTTTACTGCATAGTGGAGACGGGATTTCATGAAACCCCCTCCACTATGCTGTAACATCTGTTTGCGTGTTTGACGCTGTGGCTCTACGCGGCGTCAAACACGCAGCGTTTCCTGAATGTGGAAACATACCCCAAGTTCTCTAGAGTTGAGGCCAATGTATATCCTGGAGCAGCCGCACGTAGCATCGTAAATCTGGAGGCTATGGTCGTCATCATTGCTGGTGTCCTCCAGTGTGAGGCTATGCAGCAATGACGGCCTGAAGTCTGGAGGCCATTGACGCCACCGTCACTGGTTTTCTTCTGTGTGAGGTTTTGCATTTGGGTGAATCTGAGCAGGAAGTATCGCCCTTGTACACACAGGATTCATCCGGCCGCTTCTGTCTTCAGTCACATCATCAATAATCACTAGTGGCTCTATGTCACTGGAAGCCATGCACGCCCGCATCATCACACCTCCTCCACCATGTGTTACACAGGATATGCCAAGGATCTAGAGATGCTCCAGACTTGTTTCTTCCCATCATTCGGGTACAGGTTGATCTTAGTTTTGATTTTCCAGGACTTGGCAGCTTCTTTAGATGTTTTTGGCAAAGTCTAATCCAGCATTTCTATTTTTTAGCCGATTATTGGTTTGCCCCTTGTGATGATCCTCTGGTACTTTCTCTCATGATGTTTTCTCTTTATGGTAGACTCAGATACTGAGACCCTGACTTCCTGGAGAGTGGTCTTTACTTTCGGGGATGTTGTGAAGGGAATTTTATTCTCTATGGGAAGGATTCTACAATCATCCACCGCAGGTGTCTTCCAGGGACCTCCAGGCGTTTTTGAGTTCCCAATCTCACTAGAGCACTCTTTATTGTGCAGAATGTACGAAACTATAGATTTGGCTTCTCCTAACATTTTTCCTGTCTCTCTGAAGGATTCTTGTTATCTTTCAGCCTATTGATGGTTTCTCTTCCATTAAGAACTCTTCTGACTGCATGTGGTGGGTTCACAGCAACTGTTTCCAAAGGCAAATGCTGCACCTGGAATCAGCTCCAGAACTTTTACCTGCTTAATTGTTGAATTAATGGGGGAAAACGCCCATGCCGCCGATTAGTTAACTTCTGAGATAATTGTCCAAATACTTTTGGTCCCTTGGAAAAGAGGCAGCCCCATATTACAAAGCTGTAATTCCTAAACCTTTCACCCAATCGGGATGTGAATCCATCAGATTAAAGCCGAGAGTTGGCGCTTTACTCCCAGATTATAGGACTGGATCTGGAATAGGTTTTGCTAAACTGATAAAATGCCAAAGCTTGTGTCTCCATCCAAGTATCTTGAGTGTGTGTGAATATAAGTATATGGCTGAACATGTACATATACACTCACCGGCCACTTTATTAGGTACACCTGTCCAACTTCTTGTTAACACTTAATTTCTAATCAGCCAATCACATGGCGGCAACTCACTGCATTTAGGCATGTAGACATGGTCAAGACAATCTCCTGCAGTGCAAACCGAGCATCAGTATGGGGAAGAAAGGTGATTTGAGTGCCTTTGAACGTGGCATGGTTGTTGGTGCCAGAAGGGCTGGTCTGAGTATTTCAGAAACTGCTGATCTACTGGGATTTTCACGCACAACCATCTCTAGGGTTTAAAGAGAATGGTCCGAAAAAGAAAAAAAATCCAGTGAGCGGCAGTTCTGTGGGCGGAAATGCCTTGTTGATGCCAGAGGTCAGAGGAGAATGGGCAGACTGGTTCGAGCTGATAGAAAGGCAACAGTGACTCAAATCGCCACCCGTTACAACCAAGGTAGGCCTAAGAGCATCTCTGAACGCACAGTGCGTCGAACTTTGAGGCAGATGGGCTACAGCAGCAGAAGACCACACCGGGTACCACTCCTTTCAGCTAAGAACAGGAAACTGAGGCTACAATTTGTACAAGCTCATCGAAATTGGACAGTAGAAGATTGGAAAAACGTTGCTTGGTCTGATGAGTCTCGATTTCTGCTGCGACATTCGGATGGTAGGGTCAGAATTTGGCGTAAACAACATGAAAGCATGGATCCATCCTGCCTTGTATGGAGCATCTTTGGGATGTGCAGCCGACAAATCTGCGGCAACTGTGTGATGCCATCATGTCAATATGGACCAAAATCTCTGAGGAATGCTTCCAGCACCTTGTTGAATCTATGCCACGAAGAATTGAGGCAGTTCTGAAGGCAAAAGGGGGTCCAACCCGTTACTAGCATGGTGTACCTAATAAAGTGGCCGGTGAGTGTATATATATACACACACACATATGTACATACAGTATTTAGTCAGCCACCAATTGTGCAAGTTCTCCCACTTATAAAGATGAGCGAGGCCTGTAATTGACATCATACGTCGACCACAACGTTGAGAGTCACAATGAGAAAACAGATCCAGAAAATCACCTTGTCTGATTTGGGAAGATTTATTTTGCAAATTATGGTGGAAAATAAGTATTTGGTCATTAACAAAAGTTCTTCTCAATATTTTGTTATATATCCTTTGTTGGCAATGACAGAGGTCAAACGTTTTCTGTAAGTCTTCACAAGGTTGGCACACACTGTTGGTGGTATGTTGGCCCATTCCTCCATGCAGATCTCCTCTAGAGCAGTGATGTTTTGGGCCTGTGCTGGGCAACACGGATTTTCACCTCCCTCCAAAGGTTTTCTATGGGGTTGAGATGTGGAGACTGGCTAGGCCACTCCAGGACCTTGAAATGCTTCTTACGAAGCCACTCCTTCGTTGCCCTGGCGGTGTGCTTGGGATCATTATCCTGCTGAAAGACCCATCCATGTTTCATCTTCAATGCCCTTGCTGATGGAAGGAGGTTTGCACACAAAATCTCATGAAACATGGCCCCATGCATTCTTTCATGTACACGGATCAGTCGTCATGGTCCCTTTGCAGTGAAACAGCCCCAAGCATGAGGTTGCCACCCCCTTGCTTCACAGTAGGTATGGTGTTCTTTGGATACAACTCAGCATTCTGTCTCCTCCAAACACGATGAGTTTTGTTTCTACCAAACAGTTCTACTTTGGTTTCATCAGACCATATGACATTCTCCCAATACTCTTCTGGATAATCCAAATGCTCTCTAGCAAAGTTCAGAAGGGTCCGGACATGTACTGGCTTAAGCAGGGGGACAAGTCTGTCACTGCAGGATCTGAGTCCCTGGCAGCGTAGCGTGTTACTGATGGTAGCCTTTGTTACAGTGGTCCCAGCTCTATGCAGGTCTGTCATGGTTCACGGGGAGGATACCCTTATTTTCCCCACCACTCACACCAATTTGTTGTGAACCGGGGTTGTTTGGTTGCCACTGTTTCCTTTCTGAAGGGGATTTATTTATACCCACTTCCCAGTTCCGGTTTAGAACTTGAAGCTCTCTGGCGCCCCCCTTTCCCTCAGGTCAGGCAAGGTACTGCACCTAGGATAATTAGTTGCCAGAAAGGCTGCCTTACTTTGTACTGGCTAATGAGCACACTCCAGTGAGGGCGATGTAACTACTCCCACTCAGGCGGGAACAATAATTATCAATGCTACCATAGCTACAAAGCCTCCCAAACGCACAGGACAAATTCCGCTGCCACCAGCTCCGATTTCTTAATTATTAACGGGTCTGGAGCCAACCCAGATTAGTAGGGTAATTCACTGCGGAGGACGTGACCATACGTTTTAGAGCAAGGAGAAACAAAGCTAGTAATTTTATAGTTTACTCCTAAAGAAGGTAGGCAGTGTTTACAGAAGTATAAAAAGATATTAAGACAAGTATTGTATGTACAGTACAATTACAAATAAAATGGGATTAAAGTTGAAGAGAACACTTACCTGTAATAATTATAGGGGATAACTCAGGAGACTCTTTGCGTGGAACAAGACAACTACAGGACACAGTTTTATAAGTGGTAAAGTCTATATTATCACACGGTGATTCAAACAGGTGCAGAGAGAAACTCAAGTCCACAACACTTGGTGCAAATAATAAACGCAGCTTAGCAGTCTATAGGAAACTTCAGAGGAAAATGCAATCATGCAGAAAGTCTATGAAGCACAATTATTCTTGAGGATACTTGACACGAATAAGTCCTTGCTTAGTCCAAAACACAGATGGATATGCTTATAAGGCAGTTCAAATATCTTAGCTCAACCAGGGAGGTCTGGGTAATAGTCTCAGTTTCTTGCAGAGCAGAAACAGCTTACATGTCCAGCAAATGCAGATGGAAGCAAACACGAGCAGCAGATGAAGAAGGATTACTGAACACTGAGCAGAGTAGCAGGATCACCACACAGGTTCACAGGAGCAGGTATATAGCCAGGGAGTCACCAGAGGTCAGGAGCTGGATGCAAGGCAGAATAATCTAGCACAGACTGAAGGCTGAGGTGGAGCTTTATAACAGGAAGACACAGTGCACATGAGACCAAAGACGCCATCTTGGAAAAGGGCAGTAATGCACAAAAAGGTAATAAAAAAAATGTTCAGACTGCTGACATTACTCCCTCCTTAGAAGCGGCCTCAGGACAATCCTGGACCTGGTTTCTCAGGGAATCTCTGATGAAAACGAGAAATCTTCTGTTGGGCATTGATGTTTTCCACAGGTTTCCAAGAGTTTTCCTCAGGGGGATATCCCTGCCATCTTATCAGATATTGGAGCCGATTCCTGCGAATCCTGGAATCAATAATTTCCTCCACCACAAATTGTTCTTGCCCATCAATCAACACAGGCTGCGGAGGTGGCACAACACGTCCCTGGAAGGTATTAGGAGATACAGGCTTTAGTAAAGATACATGAAAAACTGGGTGTACCTTCATAGTCCTAGGGAGCTTCAGCCGGCAGGCCACAGAGCTCACAATACCGTTGATCTTGAAAGGGCCAATGAATTTCTGTCCAAGTTTTTGTGAAGGAACGTTTAACTTCAGATTCTTAGTTGCTAACCACACGGAATCTCCTACCTTGAACATGGGTGCAGGTTTACGGAATCTATCAGCCGATCTCTTATAACGTTCTTGAGCCGTGGCCAGGGATTCCTTCAGAACCTCCAGATTTTGTCTCGTCGCAGTCAGCCTTTCCTCCACTGCCGGAACCGGAGAATTAAAGGGAACCTGTCACCTGAATTTGGCGGGATAGGTTTGCGGTCATATGGGCGGGGTTTTCGGGTGTTTGATTCACCCTTTACTTACCCGCTGGCTGCATGCTGGCTGCAATATTGGAGTGAAGTTCATGCTGTGTCCTCCGTAGTACAAGCCTGCGCAAGGCAACCTTGCCTTGCGCACGCGCAGTATGCTTTACCCAACTGTGGGCAAAGCCGAAAAGCATTAGTGCGCATGCGCTGGCGCACTATGTCCCAGAAGTATTTCGCTGTGTTCCGGGACATAGTGCGCCGGTGCATGCGCACTAATGCCTTTCGGATTTTCCCACAGTTGGGCAAAGCATACTGCGGGTGCGCGTACTATGGAGGACACAGCATGAACTTCACTCCAATATTGCGGCCAGCATGCAGCCAGCGGGTAAGTAAAGGGTGAATCAGACACCCGATAACCCCGCCCATATGACCGCAAACCTGTCCCGCCAAATTCAGGTGACAGGTTCCCTTTAATTGGAGGCCTAGGTAAGATACACGGATGATAACCCAGATTGGCAAAGAAAGGTGTAAATTTAGTGGAGGCGCTCTGAGAATTGTTATATGAAAATTCGGCTAACGGCAGCAACTCCAACCAATCATCCTGGAGATGGCTGACATAGCATCCTAGATATTGTTCCAACGTCTGGTTGGTACGCTCATTCTGACCATTTGTCTGGGGATGGTAAGCGAAAGAGAGACAGACATTAATATTGAGTGCAGAGCAAAACCCCTTCCAGAATGTTGAAGTGAACTGTACTCCACGGTCAGAGATGATCTCATCCGGCACCCCATGCAACCGAAAGACATTCTGTATAACCAAGTTCACTGTATCTTTAGCTGAGGGGAGGCCGGTGCACGGAACAAAATGTGCAGCTTTAGTCAGGCGATCAACTACCACCATGATTGTATTCATGCCCCCCGATGTAGGCAGCTCCACAATAAAGTCCATTGATATAGACCCCCAAGGGCGGGATGGAACAGGTAATGGTTGTAGAAGTGTAGAAAAAGAAGATGTGGATCCAGCTCCAGGAATAAAATGTAGAAGCTTTATTAGATCACATTAAATGCTGCTGAGACATGACCGGCATGGTGGGTAACGGAGAGCAACTAGCACCTGACTGGACGCGTTTCGAGCAACAAGCGTGCCCTTAGTCCTCAGTATGCTGACAGAAACACAGGTTGCAATAAGAATGTTCACAGCAGGTGAGGGCAATTAACATGGACACGTGATACAGATACAAACGTGATAAACTCAACAAAGTGAACGAATTTAAAACTACATAATGATAAGGTTGACAGAGATCAATATAAATATAAAGAACGTGCAATTTCACAAAAAGAATGACAACATCAGAAAAAAAAAAAAAAAGCCACAAGATTCGTAAGTAATGGAGCATGATCTCCTTTCTTAGATTTAACCCTAGAGGGGCTCTGGTGTTGAGTCTGAAAATCCAGAAAGCCTCCCTATCGCGCAGTTTCTTTTCCTGATCACCACCACGTATGTCTTTTGGTATTTGCTCAGCCTGTGCTGGTTCTTACTTATAGTACTTTTTCAAATCTGTCTCTCAAATTGTCACACGCAATATACATTTACTTAGAGATGACCATATCATGGATTCTATCTTGAAAGACGGCATCAGAATTGTATGAAGACGAGCCCCCACCTTGGGGAATGCTTTATCGCCTAGTTTTTTACATTCCAAAAAAAACAAAAATCATGCAGATTGGTTGTCCATCACAGGCTGTTTCAAGTGCGGTTCGCACTCTTGCAAAACTTGTACTTATATGAAAAAAACTGCACATTTTAATTGTTCACAAAATTTAACCACTTTTTCCATTAAAAAAAATTCTTAATTTTAATTCTGATCATGTGGTTTACATTGTAGAATGTACTGAATGCAAATTGTTCTATGTTGGATCTGCAGCGCCCCAGAGTCCTGGTCGTTGCAGTACTGATGCTCCGCCGCTAAGGGGGGCTATGGTACGTCCGATGGCACTGAAGGAGTTCACCTGACCAGGTATCACAGACACCAATACACTTCACAGTCTGGCCTCCAGGGGGAGCTAAGGGTGCTATGTATTAGGCCACTCCTCACAATCTGGTAAAACTGGGGGTTGGATAGGAAGTTAGTCAGAAGCTGACTGGGTTGGAACCAGGCAACATCCTGTGGCAGAGGGTGTTGCAGGGGAAGATTCAGGGGGGTCCCTGTCAGGGGTGGGATCCTGACAGAGGCCTAGCGAAAAGGAAAGAACGTTACGGGACCGCGCCTGCACTTCATCGCGGCGGTGCCCAAGAAAGGACAAGAAGCGAGGTTTATTGTGAAGAGTGAGAAACGAGATCAACGCAACAAGGAGAATACCAGTAGGAGTCGTGCTGTAAGACCGAGGCAACATCCTACTGAGGCGCGTAGCCGGTGGCCGGAAACGCCGAGGAAGTATTGAGCTCCAGGCAATACTTCAAACCTACGGCAGGACAGTTATAGGCGGGCTGTCTCACCTAAATCACCTAAGAAGACATAGGGGGCAACAGTTGGAGAGGGGCGACACTAGGGTCCCGGAAGATCTCTGAGCCTACCCGTCATACGGGTGCGTCCTAGCCATATCATCTGGGGGGACGAAGAAGAACATCAGAATCAGATGTGAGGGAACATCAGAAACAGACACAACAGTTGTGGGGACTATCCCGTAAGCACAGCAGGGGAGGACCACAACACACAGGCGCTAGAAGGTGGGCACAGATTTCCACCTGCAAAGGGAACTCTGGAGGTGCTATCGGACCGGCCGGACTCCCGCAGCCCGGTTAACCGTATTCCGGACTGAGGATCCTGAAGCCTTCAGTAAAGAGGTAAAGAGACTGCAACTTGGTGTCCTCGTTATTTACTGCGACCTGCACCGCACCACCACAACATCATCACCATCCACACCTTTCATTGAACGCCCCTCAGCAGGGTCACGGACCGGGTCTAGCCACCGTGACAACCCCAGAATAGAGACTCAGAGGCCCGGTACCGGGTACCCCTCGGCCCTGCGGCAGTGGGGGCGCTACAGATCTACTATTAGGAAGTTCAGAGAAAGATTCAGGGAACATCTTTATGATATAGTACATCCCACACTCCGAAATGTTTCCAATGTATCTAACCACTTTATTAATAATCATAACAGGCAAACTATGCATCTCAAGACATTTGCCATTGAGCAAATACCAAAAGACATACGTGGTGGTGATCGGGAAAAGAAACTGCGCGATATGGAGGCTTTCTGGATTTTCAGACTCAACACCAGAGCCCCTCTAGGGTTAAATCTAAGAAAGGAGATCATGCTCCATTACTAACGAATCTTGTGGCTTGTTTTTTATTTATTTTTTTCTGATGTTTTCATTCTTTTTGTGAAATTGCACGTTCTTTATATTCATACTTACCTCTGTCAACCTTATCATTATGTAGTTTTAAATTTGTTCACTTTGTTGAGTTTATCACGTTTGTATCTGTATCACGTGTCCATGTTAATTGCACTCACCTGCTGTGAACATTCTTATTGCAACCTGTGTTTCTGTCAGCATACTGAGGACTCAGGGCACACTTGTTGCTCGAAACGCGTCCAGTCAGGTGCTAGTTGCTCTCCGTTACCCACCATGCCGGTCATGTCTCAGCAGCATTTTAATGTGATCTAATAAAGTTTCTACATTTTATTCCTGGAGCTGGATCCACATCTTCTTTTTCTACACGTCAACCAGTGTTGTGGCAGCAACACTCTGTTTCCGTGCTCGGACTGATACTTACATCGCACAGATGAACTAAGGGTGAGCTGAAATATACCTTTTTTTTTTTCCAATGGTTGTAGAAGACCCGTAGGTGCCACACGAGGAGTCTTATAACATGCACATACCTCACAAGAGAGAACATAGTCCTTGGTATCCTTCAGGCAAGTTGGCCACCAGAAGAATCGGCTCAGGAACTCCTGTCTTCTGTACCCCCCTGTGACCAGCCAACTTGGAGTCATGTACCAACTTGAGGATCCGCAGACGGACGACCTCAGGGACGTAGATACGTCGATCTCTGAACCACATGTCACCCTTAAAGACAAGATTAATATCCACAGGTGGGTTGGCCAGAAATACATCACCGTCATAGGCCTCCCTGCACTCCTTCCACAAGTCCTGATCGTGGATAACTCCGATGAAATTGTCATCAGATAGAATGGTCTTGGACGGGGCTCCAGGTACGGAATCCACAGCATGGATTCGGGATAAAGCATCAGCCTTCCCATTACGAGAACGTGGACGGTACGAGATAACAAAATTAAATTGATTTAAGAATAAGTTCCAACGAGCCTGACGAGGAGAAAGACATCTAGCGGATCTAAGGAACTCTAGATTGCGATGGTCAGTTAGCACTATGATCTGTTGTGCAGCTCCTTGCAGATGATGCCTCCATTCTTTGAAAGCCGCAATAATAGCCAGCAATTCCTTGTATCCCACGTCGTAATTCTTCTCTGCTGAGGTTAGTCTACGGGAAAAGAAAGCACAAGGATGTAGCAGACCCTTCTCTCCAGTTCTTTGGGAGAGAATAGCCCCCAAAGCATTATCAGAAGCGTCCACCTCCACAATGAAAGAAAGTGTTGGATCTGGGTGTATCAACAGCGGAGCTGATGTGAAACAGATCTTAAGCTGATCAAAAGCTTCTTGAGCCTGTGATGACCACTTAAAGGGGTTTTCTTTCTTTGTCAAGGAAGTAATGGGACGGACAATATCAGAAAAATTTTGAATGAAGCGCCTGTAGAAATTTGCAAAACCAATAAAACGTTGGACCTCCTTAACGTTCTTGGGTACCGGCCAGTCAAGGATAGCCTGAATCTTACCAGATTCCATGTTCAGCCCTTGGGGAGAGATGATATAACCTAAGAACTGTATCTCAGAATGATGGAACTCACATTTCTCCGGCTTAATATACAGTTGGTTCTCTTTCAGACGTCTTAAAACAGTTTTGACATGTTCTTCATGTTCCTGTAGAGAGGCAGAAAAGATTAGTATATCGTCCAAATAGATCACTACAAACTGGTCCAAAAAATCTCTGAAAATGTCATTAGCAAGGTGCTGAAACTTTGCAGGGGTATTACAAAGCCCGAAGGGCATCACAAGATATTCAAAGTGTCCATACCGGCATCTGAATGCTGCCTTCTACTCATCCCCTGGACGAATACGCACCAAATTATAAGCCCCACGAAGATCCAGTTTAGAGAACACCTTAGCATGACGGACTCTTTCCAGTAATTCGGGAATCAGAGGCAAAGGGAAACGGTTTCGTACGGTTACCTTATTGAGTTCCCAATAGTCAACACAGGGTCTCAGGGTCCCATCCTTCTTCTTTCCAAAAAGATAGGTGCCCCTGCTGGTGAGGAAGAAGGACGTATGAAGCCTTTGGCCAGATTTTTCATCAATATACTCCTTTAAGGCTTGAAGCTCAGGTGCCGCCAAAGGGTATACGTTACCAAAAGGAATAGCTTCCCCAGGAAGCAACTCAATGGGACAGTCATAATGCCTGTGTGGAGGAAGCTGATCTGCATTCTTCTTGTCACAGAGGTCAGAGAACTCTTTATATGCTGGTGGTAAAGAAAATACCTGTACATGTGGTTCAGTAGCCGTGGACTCAGGGACAGCTTCTGTTAACGCTGAGTTGCTCCTTGTTGGAAAGATAATCTCCTTGGTCTCCCAGTTGATAATTGGGTTCTGAGAACACAACCAAGGAATGCCTAAAATCACAGGAAAATGAGGAGAAGAAATTAGCAAGAAAGAAAGTTGCTCCTGATGATTAGGCTCCAACAAAATTTCAAGGGGTACGGTCTCCTGATCCACAGGCCCAGATATTAAAGGTGACCCATCCACTGTTTCCATGGTAATTGGAGAGGCTCTTTGCTAAAATTCAATACCATGTTCCCTGGCAAATGCGATATCCATGAAATTGCCACCTGCACCAGAGTCAATCATAGCTGCACTGGAAATCCACTGTCCTGAACACAGGATCTTAATAGGGAGAGAACAGTGACAGTTCTTCTCCTTCAGCTCCTTGGGGGGTGAAGTAATAGAAAGTGAATGGAATACAGCGTTTAAAGGCAGGCTACATTCAGAGATGTCAGATTCATCATCACAGTTGTCATACTCCCCTATTGCTGCTAGCACCTTGTTAGGCCATCTAGGACACTTAGGACAATTGATCAAGAAGTGGTCAGTAGTGTTGAGCGATACCTTCCGATATCGGAAAGTATCGATATTGGATTGGATAGGCCGATATTCAAAAAATATCAGATATCGCCGATACCGATACCCGATACCAATGCAAGTCAATGGGACCAAAATATCGGAATTAAAATAAACCCTTTCTTTCCTTGTAGGTTCATTGTACATGAAGGAAAACAACTAAGAATAATGTAGGATGTATTGGGGGAGGTGGCGGAGACATTAAAAGCACAGAGGTTTAGCCCAATCAAATAGAATAGCAGGAATTTTAATTTTTTTAATAGACGTTCGGAGTTACAAAGATATTGACTATGTTAAGATTTTTTTTATTTTGTCAGATATTGAGGTTTCACTATTTCCATGCCCTTCACCTTCTTTTTTACTTCTCCCACACTTTCTTCTTCATCATCATCAGCAGCAGCATCTTTGACATCAACTTCTTCTTCACCTTATTCATCTTCTTCTTCATCTTCTACCTATTATTTTTTTTTGTTACATTCTTCATATTCTTTTTATTAAACTATTATTCTTCTTCATATTCTACTTCTTCATCATATTCTTATTTGTGACAGGCATTCCCGTAGTTGTTATCTATAAAAGTTTGAAGATTACACCTTCCGTTCTGCCTGTCACAAAACAGTTACATTTGTCCGCGTTCAGTTTGGCCTGCAGCATCAGGCTTTATCCAGGGGCACCACGAGGAGGAACGGACTCACCCCCATACACTGCTTAGTCTTCTACTTATAATTTAGATAATATCTTTTGCTCTGATGTTTAGTCTTATGCTTAATGTTCTTCTGCTCTTTGTTCTGCGGCCTCTTGTTCTTCTGCTTCTCGGTCTTCCGGGTCGTCGTCTTTAGGGTCTTGAACTTGGAAATGTAGCAGAAGGTACAAGATGGCTGAGAAAATGCTGAGAACCAGCTGATGGAACTGGAACTCGGATGGCTACCCGAAGGTCCAAGAGCCAATGGAACTACCGAGGACCAGCTGACGTTACTGGAACCCGGTTACTAAGCAGGAGGTACCCGTGCCAGAAAGCACTACCAAGGACCACCTGACGTTGGTGGAACTCGGATACCCAGAAGGAGGCACCTAAGCCAAAGGCTCTGCCCGGAACCAGCTGACGGTACTGGAACCAGGATGGGGAGCAGAAGGTACAAGAGCAAAAGACACTGCCGAGAACCAGCTGACGGTACTGGAACCCGGATAGGTAGCCGAAGGTACAAGAGCCAATGGAACTACCGAGGACCAGCTGACATTACTGGAACCCGGTTACTAAGCAGGAGATACCCATGCCAGAAAGCACTACCAAGGACCACCTGACGTTGGTGGAACTCGGATACCCAGAAGGAGGCAACTAAGCCAAAGGCTCTGCCCGGAACTAGCTGACGGTACTGGAACCAGGGGGACCTATTCAAGATTGTCTTCCTAGGGCCCCAACTAGCGGTGTTGGAGCCAAGGGTCAGCAGGGGGAGCAGAGTGTAGGCCGAAGCCTGCACTGGAGGCAGCTTAGTGTCTGTTGTGTCTGCATGGCGTTTGCAGGACACATTGCCGGCTACACAGCAGGGGAACAGCTGGCGTTACTGAACCCCACTGAAACAGTGGCAAGTGTTTTTCTCTGTGCAGCCAGCACTTCCGGGCACCAACTGGCGGTGTTAGAGCCCAGGGAATCAAGGAGGAGCAGAGTGTAGGCCGAAGCCTGCACTGGAGGCAGCTTATTGTCTGTTGTGTCTGCGTGGCGTTTGCAGGACACGTTGCCGGCTACACAGCAGGGGAACAGCTGGTGTTGCTGAACCCCACTGACACAGTGGCGAGTGTTTTTCTCTGTGCAGCCAGCACTTCTGGGCACCAACTGGCGGTGTTAGAGCCCAGGGTCAGCAGGGGGAGCAGAGTGTAGGCCGAAGCCTAATTGGAGCAAATTGAAAGGGAACCTTTAACCCCCCCCAGGCGTTAGTAACTAGAAGAGCCACCTTGTGCAGCAGTAATGCTGCACAAGGAAAAGGTGGCTCTTTTAATTATGTTCCTTGCACACGCTGAATGAAATACTTCTAAAATTTTGCCCTTCATACCGTGAAACCCTTTTCGGAGGCTAGACTTGCCTTCTTAATGAGACGAAGCACAGCTGTCAAAAATACCCCCTTGGTGCTGGGCGCAGCCTCCTGAGCGTTGCTTTTTTGTGTTCTGGAGTCTGCGCTGTTGTGTTATCCCTTGGCCTTGCGCTGTTACTGCGCATGCCCATGAATCCCAGCCCCGCTGTGTCTTCTGATTTATTTACACTGCGGGGCTGGGATTCATGGCCTTGCGCAGTAAATATCTTCGCCTCTCACTCATGTGCTTACGCCTGCTTCAGACTGTGCGGCGTCAGCTGATCCCTTATCGCATGCCACGGCCGTGAAGCAGCACAGTCTGAAGAAGGCGAAAGGAGATGAGTGAGAGAGGCGAAGATATGCACTGCGCATGCCCATGAATCCCAGCCCCGTAGTGAGAATAAATAAGACACTGCGGGGCGTGATCTCGGGCAGGGCAGTCACACAGGCGCAGCCATCCTGACAACAAATGATGTCAGAAGACGGGCAGCGCTAAACGCGCATGGCCAAGGGATAACATAACAGTGCAGGCTTCGGGAAAGATTCAAACAAAGCTGAGGAGGCGGCGCACGGCGCCAAGGGGGTTGCTGCCTGTCATTACAAAGGAAAGTCACACCTCCGGGATGGTTAATCGGTATCAGGGGACACATTTTATAAGTGTTTAGTTCTGCGTGTGCAAAGAGTATAACAAAAAGAGCCACCTTGTTCAAATGCAGCATTAGTGCTGCACAAGGTGGCTCTTTTAGTTACAAACGCCTGGGGGGGCACAGATTCCCTTTAATTTTTGTTGTAGTGTCTGCGTGGCTTTCGCAGGACACATTGCCGGCTACACAGCAGGGGAACAGCTGGCGTTACTGAACCCCACTGACACAGTGGCGAGTGTTTTTCTCTGTGCAGCCAGCACTTCCGAGCACCAACTGGCGGTGTTAGAGCCCAGGGAATCAAGGAGGAGCAGAGTGTAGGCCGAAGCCTGCACTGGAGGCAGCTTAGTGTCTGTTGTGTCTGCGTGGCGTTTGCAGGACACATTGCCAGCTACACAGCAGGGGAACAGCTGACGTTACTGAACCCCACTGACACAGTGGCGAGTGTTTTCTCTGTGCAGCCAGCACTTCCGAGCACCAACTGGCGGTGTTAGAGCCCAGGGAATCAAGGAGGAGCAGAGTATAGGCTGAAGCCTGCACTGGAGGGAGGCAGCTTATTGTCTGTTGTGTCTGCGTGGCGTTTGCAGGACACGTTGCCGGCTACACAGCAGGGGAAGAGCTGACGTTACTGAACCCCACTGACACAGTGGCGAGTGTTTTTCTCAGTGCAGCAAGCACTTCCGAGCACCAACTGGCGGTGTTAGAGCCCAGGGAATCAAGGAGGAACAGAGTGTAAGCCGAAGCCTGATTGGAGGAAGTTGAAAGGGAACCTTTAACCCCCCCCAAGGCGTTTGTAGCTGAGACATCTTGTGCAGAACTAAGGATGCAAAAGGAAAAGGTGGCTCTTTTAATTATGCTCCTTGCAAACGCAGAACTAAACACTTATAAAATGTGTCCCCTGATACCGTGAGACCGTCCCGGAGGTGGGACTTTCCTTCGTGGTGGGACGCAGCGCAGCCGTCATTCCTACCCCCTTGGCACCATGCGCCGCCTCCTCAGCGTTGTTTGAATCTGTCCCAGAGCCTGCGGTGTTATCTTCAACCTTGGCCAGGCGCACTTAGCGCTGCCATCTTCTGACATCATTTGGTGTCAGGCTGGCTGCACCTGTGCGGACGCGCTGCCCAAGATCCCGCCTGGCAGTGTCATCTAATGTAATCACACTGCGGGCCTGGGATCCATGGGCATGCGCAGTGCATATCCTCACCTCTCACTTCCCTCCTTCCGGCTTCTTCAGACTGTGCGGCGTCATGGCCGTGGCATGCTATTAGGGATCAGCTGACGGCGCACAGTCTGAAGAAGGCGGAGGGAGATGAGTGAGAGGCGGAGGTGAAGATATGCACTGCGCATGTCCATGGATCTCAGGCCCCCAGTGGGATTAAATCAGAAGAGACTGCGAGGCGGGATCTCGTCCAGCGCGGCCGCACAGGCGCAGGCAGCCTGACAACAAATGATGTCAGAAGAGGGGCAGCGCTAAATGCGCATGGCCAAGGTTGAACATAACAGCGCAGGCTACGGGACAGAATCAAACAACGATGAGGAGGCGGCGCACGGCGCCAAGGGGGTAGGAATGACGGCTGTGCTGCTTCCCATTACGAAGGAAAGTCCCACCTCCGGGACGGTTTCACGGTGTGAGGGGACACAATTCATAAGTGTTAGGTTCAGCATATGCAAGGAGCACAACAAAAAGAGGCACCTTTGCCTTTTGCAGCATTACTGCTGCACAAGGTGGCTCTTTCAGTAACAAACGCCTGGGGGGTGGGGGACAGGTTCCCTTAAATTTGAGTTGTGGTGTCAGCGTGGCAGTCGCAGGACACATTACTGCAACACAGCAGGGGATCAGCTGACGTTACTAAACCCCAATAACAGAGGAGCAACTGTTAACTGCGCAGACAGCACTTCCGAGCACCAACTGGCGGTGTTAGAGCCCAGGGATAGCAGGAGGAGCAGAGTGTAGGCTGAGGCCTAATTGGAGCAAGTTGAAAGGGAACCTTTAACCCCCCCAGGCATTTGTAGCTGAAAGAGCCAACTTGTGCAGCACTAATGCTGCAAAAGGAAAAGGTGGCTCTTTTAATTATGCTCCTTGGAAACGCAGAACTAAACACTTATAAAATGTGTCCCCTGATACAGTGATACCGTCCCAGAGGTGGGACTTTCCTTCATAATGGGACGCAGCACAGCCGTCATCCGTACCCCCTTGGCGCCGTGCGCCACCTCCATAGCGTTGTTTGAATCTGTCCCGTAGCCTGCGCTGTTTTGTTCAACCTTGGCCTTACGCACTTTGCGCTGCCCGTCTTCTGACATCATTTGGTGTCAGGCGGACTGGGCCTGTGCGGCCGCGCTGCCAGGGATCCACAGTCTGAAGAAGGCGGAGGGAGATGAGTGAGAGCCTGAGGTGAAGATATGCACTGCGCATGCCCCTGGATCCTAGGCCCGCAGTATGATTAAATCAGAAGAGACTGCGAGGCGGTATCGGAATGCTCATCACTAGTGGTCAGACTGGCCGCAGTAGAAACATAGACTTTCACGAAGGCAATGCTCCCGGCGCTCATTGATCTTGTGCCTCTGAACGGAATCAATTTGCATGGGCACCTCCTCCACCTCCCGAGAGGTTTTACCTGCAGGCTCTTTGGAAGGAAGGGAAAAGTTAGAAACACGGTTATATGCAGCAAATTTCTCCTGCCTACGCTCAGTAAGGCGAATGTCTATGCGCACACAATGCTGTATAAATATCTCTAGCTCTTGTGGTGACTCAGAGCGAGCTAGTTCATTTTTTACAATACTAGACAGACCCCTTTTAAAAATAGGCAATTGTGCATAACTGTCCCAATTGGTATCTACCGCCAATCTCCTGAATTCAGTGGCATACTCAATAACAGAACGTTTAGCCTGGTGTAAAGGCAACAAAGCAGATTCAGCAGTTGCACGGCGATTAGGATCATCAAACATTAATGCCATAGCGGCCAAGAAATCATCCAAGTCATTTAACCGTGGGTCACGAGACTCAATCATCGGATTCGCCCAGGCGAGCGCTCGTGAGGTCAGCAGCATTATTACACACAATACTTTGGATCTATCAGTAGGAAAAGGGTCAGCATGCACATCAAAATATAGCATACATTGATTCACAAAGCCACGAAATTTGTCGCCATCACCATTAAATCTGAATGGGGGCAACTTAGGTGGGTTAACTGGTGGCGGTTGCCCAGAGGGTAAAGTCACTTGTGCAGCTATTTGCGTGCTTATGTCCTGAAAAGCCCGTCCATACTGGGACTCTATGCCAGCAAGTTTGTTTTCCTGGGCTGCCATGCGGTTGCTTAAGTCCTGCAAAGTTTGTCCAAACACTTGTTGATTGTGTTCAAAGCTTCCAAACTTCTTTTGCAGACCTTCCACATCTTTCTGCAGTGATCTAATTATGGAAAACATCTGCTCTAATCTGCTTTCTGCAGTCATTGTTCCAGCAGTCTCCTTTTTTTTTTTTAGGCTAGAGTATCCTGTAATAATTATAGTGGATAACTCAGGAGATTCTTTGCGTGGAACAAGACAACTACAGGACACAGTTTTATAAGTGGTAAAGTCTATATTATCACACGGTGATTCAAACAGGTGCAGAGAGAAACTCAAGTCCACAACACTTGGTGCAAATATCAAATGCAGCTTAGCAGTCTATAGGAAACTTCAGAGGAAAATGCAATCAAGCAGAAAGTCTATTCTTGAGGATACTTGACACGAATAAGTCCTTGACTTAGTCCAGACACAGATAGATATGCTTATAAGGCAGTTCAAATCATATCTTAGCTCAACCAGGGAGGCCTGGGTAATAGACTCAGGTTTTTGCAGAGCAGCAACAGCTTACATGTCCAGCAAATACAGATAAAGTAAACACGAGCAGCAGATGAAGGAGGATTACTGGAAACTGGTGTATGCAGCAGGAACTCAGAGCAGAGTAGCAGGATACCCACACAGGTTCACAGGAGCAGGTATATAGCCAGGGAGTAATCAGAGTCAGGAGCTTGATGCAAGGCAGAATACTCTAGCACAGACTGAAGGCTGGGGTGGAGTTTTATAGCAGGAAAACACAGAGCACATGAGACCAAAGACGCCATCTTGGAAAATGGCAGAAATGCACAAAAAGGTAATAAAAAATGTTCAGAGTCCTGACACCAGCATGGCTACCACAGCATCTTGCAGCGGCATGCTATTCCACCCGCTTTGCGTTTAGTTGGACCATCATTTATTTTTCAGCAGGACAATGACCCCAAACACACCTCCAGGCTGTGTAAGGGCTATTTGACCAAGAAGGAGAGTGATGGGTGCTACACCAGATGACCTGGCCTCCACAGTCACCAGACCTGAACCCAATTGAGATGGTTTGGGGTGAGCTGGACCGCAGAGTGAAGGCAAAAGGGCCAACAAGTGCTAAGCATCTCTGGGAACTCCTGCAAGATTGTTGGAAAACCATTCCTGGTGACTACCTCTTGAAGCTCATCAAGAGAATGCCAAGAGTGTGCAAAGCAGTCATCAAAGCAAAAGGTGGCTACTGTGAAGAACCTAGAATATAAGACATCATTTCAGTTGTTTCACACTTTTTTGTTAAGTATATAATTCCACATGTGTTAATTCATAGTTTTGATGCCTTCAGTGTGAATGTACAATTTTCATAGTCATGAAAATACAGAAAAATCTTTACATGAGAAGGTGTGTCCAAACTTTCGGTCTGTACTGTATATGTATATACGATGCGTTAGAATCGGGCCACAATCTAGTATATATATATACAGTGGGGCAAAAAAGTATTTAGTCAGTCAGCAATAGTGCAAGTTCCACCACTTAAAAAGATGAGAGGCGTCTGTAATTTACATCATAGGTAGACCTCAACTATGGGAGACAAACTGAGAAAAAAAAATCCAGAAAATCACATTGTCTGTTTTTTGATCATTTTATTTGCATTTTATGGTGGAAAGTAAGTATTTGGTCAGAAACAAAATTTCATCTCAATACTTTGTAATATATCCTTTGTTGGCAATGACAGAGCTCAAACGTTTTCTGTAAGTCTTCACAAGGTTGCCACACACTGTTGTTGGTATGTTGGCACATTCCTCCATGCAGATCTCCTCTAGAGCAGTGATGTTTTTGGCTTTTCGCTTGGCAACACGGACTTTCAACTCCCTCCAAAGGTTTTCTATAGGGTTGAGATCTGGAGACTGGCTAGGCCACTCCAGGACCTTGAAATGCTTCTTACGAAGCCAATCCTTCGTTGCCCTGGCGGTGTGCTTTGGATCATTGTCATGTTGAAAGACCCAGCCACGTTTCAACTTCAATGCCCTTGGTGATGGAAGGAGGTTTGCACTCAAAATCTCACGATACATGGCCCCATTCATTCTTTCATGTACCCGGATCAGTCGTCCTGGCCCCTTTGCAGAGAAACAGCCCCAAAGCATGATGTTTCCACCACCATGCTTTACAGTAGGTATGGTGTTTGATGGATGCAACTCAGTATTCTTTTTCCTCCAAACACGACAAGTTGTGTTTCTACCAAACAGTTCCAGTTTGGTTTCATCAGACTATAGGACATTCTCCCCAATCTCCTCTGGATCATCCAAATGCTCTCTAGCAAACTTCAGACGGGCCCGGACATGTACTGGCTTAAGCAGTGGGACACGTCTGGCACTGCAGGATCTGAGTCCATGGTGGCGTAGTGTGTTACTTATGGTAGGCCTTGTTACATTGGTCCCAGCTCTCTGCAGTTCATTCACTAGGTCCCCCCGCGTGGTTCTGGGATTTTTGCTCACCGTTCTTGTAAACATTCTGACCCCACGGGATGGGATTTTGCGTGGAGCCCCAGATCGAGGGAGATTATCAGTGGTCTTGAATGTCTTCCATTTTCTAATTATTGCTCCCACTGTTGATTTCTTCACTCCAAGCTGGTTGGCTATTGCAGATTCAGTCTTCCCAGCCTGGTGCAGGGCTACAATTTTGTTTCTGGTGTCCTTTGACAGCTCTTTGGTCTTCACCATAGTGGAGTTTGGAGTCAGACTGTTTGAGGGTGTGCACAGGTGTCTTTTTATACTGATAACAAGTTTAAACAGGTGCCATTACTACAGGTAATGAGTGGAGGAAAGAGGAGACTCTTAAAGAAGAAGTTACAGGTCTGTGAGAGCCAGAAATCTGGATTGTTTGTTTCTGACCAAATACTTATTTTCCACCATAAAATGCAAATAAAATGATAAAAAAACAGACAATGTGATTTTCTGGATTTTTTTTTCTCAGTTTGTCTCCCATAGTTGAGGTCTACCTATGATGTAAATTACAGACGCCTCTCATCTTTATAAGTGGTGGAACTTGCACTATTGCTGACTGACTAAATACTTTTTTGCCCCACTGTATATATATATATATATATATATATTTATATATATCTCTACACTACATAATTGTCTAAGGGTCACTTCCGTCTGTCCTTCTGTCTGTCCTTCTGTCTGTCTGTCACGGATATTCATTGGTCGCGGCCTCTGTCTGTCATGGAATCCAAGTCGCTGATTGGTCTCGGCAGCTGCCTGTCATGGCTGCTGCGACCAATCAGCGACGGCCACAGTCCGATTAGTCCCTCCCTACTCCCCTGCAGTCAGTGCCCGGCGCCCGCTCCATACAGCACACACACACACATATATATATATATATATATATATATATATACACTGCACACAGTACACATCACACACCACACTGGTGAGCGCGCAGTCAGTCCCACCCTCCGCAGCCGCCGTACATGCCCCTCATCATCCCCGGAGCTGTCTGATCACGCCTCCGGTAATCACCGATCACTGCGCGGTTTTCCCTCTCTCCTGCTATTCATTACATGGTATAATGTCACCGCCAGTGATGACGTCACTCCCCGCAGGCGCCGCACACGCTGTCAGCTCACCTGCACGGATGCGGTCAGCACGGCCGCAGGCTCCCGGGGCGGTGCGGGGACATGGGGACCTCCTCACGGTACCGGAGCCGTTGTCTCAGACTCTCCTGCAGCGGCGGCTGTGGCGGAGACCCGGAGCATGAGAGGCGCCCGGTGATTGGCTGACATTGCTGTTGCTTTGCTGAGAAGGAGCAGGGAGGAGGGAAGCACTGGTCGGAGGAGGAGGCACCGGGGCTGGAGGAGGAGGCACCGGGGCTGGAGGAGGAGGCACCGGGGCTGGAGGAGGAGGCACCGGGGCTGGAGGAGGAGGCACCGGGGCTGGAGGCTGCTTCTTCCTTACTACTGTGTCTTGCACCTTACTGTCCTATATTCCAGCCTATAGTTCTAAATTTGGGACCTACAAGTCCCAGCAGTCTGTCCAGAAGGATGATGGGCATTATATACTCACACCATACCTTCGTGTTGTGTTTTTTTTGTGGCTGGGCAATATACTACGTGGCTGGGCAATATACTACGTCACTGGGCAATATACTACGTGGCTGGGCAATATACTACGTGGCTGGGCAATATACTACGTGGCTGGGCAATATACTACGTGACTGGGCAATATACTACGTGACTGGGCAATATACTACGTGGCTGGGCAATATACTACGTGGCTGGGCAATATACTACGTGACTGGGCAATATACTACGTGGCTGGGCAATATACTACGTGACTGGGCAATATACTACGTGACTGGGCAATATACTACGTGACTGGGCAATATACTACGTGACTGGGCAATATACTACGTGACTGGGCAATATACTATGTGGCTGGGCAATATACTACGTGGCTGGGCAATATACTACGTGACTGGGCAATATACTACGTGACTGGGCAATATACTACGTGGCTGGGCAATATACTACGTGGCTGGGCAATATACTACGTGGCTGGGCAATATACTACGTGGCTGGGCAATATACTACGTGGCTGGGCAATATACTACGTGGCTGGGCAATATACTACATGGCTGGGCAATATACTACGTGACTGGGCAATATACTACGTGACTGGGCAATATACTACGTGGCTGGGCAATATACTACGTGGCTGGGCAATATACTACGTGACTGGGCAATATACTACGTGGCTGGGCAATATACTACGTGACTGGGCAATATACTACGTGACTGGGCAATATACTACGTGACTGGGCAATATACTACGTGACTGGGCAATATACTACGTGACTGGGCAATATACTATGTGGCTGGGCAATATACTACGTGGCTGGGCAATATACTACGTGACTGGGCAATATACTACGTGACTGGGCAATATACTACGTGGCTGGGCAATATACTACGTGGCTGGGCAATATACTACGTGGCTGGGCAATATACTACGTGGCTGGGCAATATACTACGTGGCTGGGCAATATACTACGTGGCTGGGCAATATACTACGTGGCTGGGCAATATACTACGTGACTGGGCAATATACTACGTGGCTGGGCAATATACTACGTGGCTGGCCAATATACTACGTGGCTGGGCAATATACTACGTGGCTGGCCAATGTACTACGTCGCTGGCCAATATACTACGTGACTGGGCAATATACTACGTGGCTGAGCAATATACTACGTGGCTGGGCAATATACTACGTGGCTGGGCAATATACTACGTCACTGGGCAATATACTACGTGGCTGGGCAATATACTACGTGGCTGGCCAATATACTACGTGGCTGTGCAATATACTACGTGGCTGGCCAATATACTACGTGGCTGGGCAATATACTACGTGGCTGGGCAATGTACTACGTGACTGGGCAATATACTACGTGGCTGGGCAATATACTACGTGGCTGGCCAATATACTACGTGGCTGTGCAATATACTACGTGGCTGGCCAATATACTACGTGGCTGGGCAATATACTACGTGGCTGGGCAATGTACTACGTGGACATGCATATTGTAGAATACCCGATGCGTTAGAATCGGGCCACCATCTAGTATCTATATATATATATATATATATAGTGTGTGTCACTGACATCTATATATCTATTTAATGTAACTTGTCATTCTGTGGTTTTACTGTACGTGGCACATGAATTGCCGGCTTTAATTCTCTTTTGAAGATTGTTTCCTTTGAAAACGATGTGTAAATTACAGAAAATGTTTCTATGTAAAAGCTGATATTAAAATCGCATTGCAGTCAGATATAAATCAGATGCTAGGTGTGAAAGATCGGATTGTACTCGTCTAAGGGGTGACACAGACTGCGGATGACTCCACCCCTTTCAATACGTCCCGGTAACTGTGTATATGTTACTGTATTTATTATGCCATTCCAAGTGCTGCTGTGTACTTATATATATATGTATATTATCTTTATGCATATGTTGTAGGGGAAGTGCAGTACTTACGTTTGCCCACTAGATGGGGTACCTTAATATAGTAAATAGTTAACTAATAGGAGGCGTCAGTTGTGGATAACATAGGAGGGTTTCCGGCTTCTCAGTCAGTGAAGCCAGGGAGCTGGTACAGCTAGGAGGGGGCCAGGGAGCCCCAGGCGTCCTGTAGGGCTTTAGAGCCCGGGACAGCACAGCAGCTCTGTAACGTTTATGAAAAGGGCCCAGTCGTCCAGTGCCAGTGGGGCAGAAGGTTACAGCAAAAAGATTGCAGCAGAATAAGGGTGCAGGTCGTTCCAAGATGTGGCAGCTTCCTACATGGGCAGATGCCCTTCTGTCTGGGGTGAAACAGACAAGGGAATTCCTGGAAAGAGTAGTCATGCTGAACATGGAGAACGCTGCAGTAACGGAGGGGTTGGGACAATCCGGGTGCAAAGAGAAAGACATAGAAGAGAGCACAGGGAAAGTAAATGAAGTGAACGGTGCTGAGATTGAAACCAGGTAAAGTTCTTCGGTTAAAGTTTCATTGGACTTCGTCTCTTTGTGCTCAACAACACCAGGAGCCGAGCTTCAGCAGCCCCGATGGGACCCTGACGGTGCAGAGGGTGCAGCAGAAGGTATGCAAGAAAAGGGGTACTGTTTATATGTGGCAGGAGGCCAGGGCGCGTGTAACCAGATACACTCAGCCACGACTACGGCCCTGACCCTCCCTCACACTCGCATGACACTTGTGCGACTCTCGGCAGGGAGGCTCGGAACGATTGTTCATACGTGTAGTGAGCTTCCAGCGTTAGAGACACACCTGTGGATGAACTTTAATGCACACCTGAAACACACTGCTTCTTTGTGCAGCCTCGCCCCCCCGCAGCCTCATCCCCCTCAGCAGCCTCACTCCCCCCACAGCCTTGCCCCCAACAGCCTCGCTCCCCCTGCAGCCTCGTCCCCCCCTTGCAGCCTCGTCCCCCCACAGTCTTGCCCCCCAGCAGCCTCATCCCCCTCAGCAGCCTCGCCCCCAGCAGCCTCATCCCCCTCACAGCCTCACCCCCCAGCAGCCTCGTCCCCCTCAGCAGCCTCACAGCCCCCACAGCCTTGCCCGCCAGCAGCCTCACTCCCCCTGCAGCCTCGTCCCCCCCACAGCCTTGCCCCCCTGCAGCCCCGCTCCCCCTTGCAGCCTCGTCCCCCCTTGCAGCCTCGTCCCCCCCAGCAGCCTCGTCCCCCTTGCAGCCTCGTCCCCCCTTGCAGCCTCGTCCCCCCTACAGCCTTGCCCCCCAGCAGCCTCGTCCCCCTTGCAACCTTGCTCCCCCTGCAGTCTCGTCCCCCCTACAGCCTTGCCCCCCAGCAGCTTCGTCCCCCTTGCAGCCTTGCCCCCCAGCAGCCCCGCTCGCCCCTTGCAGCCTCGTCCCCCCTGCAGCCTTGCCCCCCAGCAGCCTTGCTCCCCCTGCAGTCTCGTCCACCCCACAGCCTTGCCCCTTGCAGCCTCATCCCCCCCACAGCCTTGCCCCCCCAGTCTTACTTCCCCCGCAGCCTCGCATTCTCACCCCCCCCGCAGCCTCGCACCCATCGCAGCCTTGCATCCCACCACAGCCACTTGTATTCTCACTCCACCCGCAGCCTCGCACCTACTTGCAGCCTTGCACCCCCCTGAAGCCTCGGCCGCAGCCTCTAACCAGCACAATCCCCCCATTGTCACCCCCCCTGAGAAGCGCAGACCCCGAAGGAGGATGGACACGTCACAGGATGGGGGCAGCATTCATCTGACGATTACAGGGTCAGGGGCTAATAACTGCGCCCACCCGAGAGCCGACTTCACAGGACCGTGGGATGATGGGCAGTGTAGTACCACAGGCAGCTCAGCCGATGTACCACACAGGAGAGGATTAGATACACGGCTCAGCAGACGGTATCACACATGACAGGCTTAGATACACGGCTCAGCAGTCAGTATCACAGAGGAGAGGATTAGATACACGGCTCAGCAGACAGTATCGCACAGGAGAGGATTAGATACACGGCTCAGCAGACAGTATCACACAGGAGAGGATTAGATACACAGCTCAGCAGTCAGTATCACACAGGAGAGGATTAGATACACAGCTCAGCAGACAGTATCACACAGGAGAGGATTAGATACACAGCTCAGCAGTCAGTATCACACAGGAGAGGATTAGATACACAGCTCAGCAGACAGTATCACACAGGATAGGATTAGATACACGGCTCAGCAGTCAGTATCACACAGGAGAGGATTAGATACACGGCTCAGCAGTCAGTATCACACAGGATAGGATTAGATACACGGCTCAGCAGACAGTATCACACAGGAGAGGATTAGATACACATCTCAGCAGTCAGTATCGCACAGGAGAGGATTAGATACACGGCTCAGCAGTCAGTATCACACAGGAGAGGATTAGATACACGGCTCAGCAGTCAGTATCACACAGGAGAGGATTAGATACACGGCTCAGCAGTCAGTATCACACAGGAGAGGATTAGATACACGGCTCAGCAGTCAGTATCACACAGGAGAGGATTAGATACACGGCTCAGCAGACAGTATCGCACAGGAGAGGATTAGATACACGGCTCAGCAGTTAGTATCACACAGGAGAGGATTAGATACACGGCTCAGCAGTCAGTATCACACAGGAGAGGATTAGATACACAGCTCAGCAGACAGTATCACACAGGAGAGGATTAGATACACATCTCAGCAGTCAGTATCGCACAGGAGAGGATTAGATACACGGCTCAGCAGTCAGTATCACACAGGAGAGGATTAGATACACGGCTCAGCAGTCAGTATCACACAGGAGAGGATTAGATACACGGCTCAGCAGTCAGTATCACACAGGATAGGATTAGATACACGGCTCAGCAGTCAGTATCACACAGGAGAGGATTAGATACACGGCTCAGCAGACAGTATCACACAGGATAGGATTAGATACACAGCTCAGCAGTCAGTATCACACAGGAGAGGATTAGATACACGGCTCAGCAGTCAGTATCACACAGGAGAGGATTAGATACACGGCTCAGCAGTCAGTATCACACAGTATAGGATTAGATACACGGCTCAGCAGTCAGTATCACACAGGAGAGGATTAGATACACGGCTCAGCAGACAGTATCGCACAGGAGAGGATTAGATACACGGCTCAGCAGTCAGTATCACACAGGAGAGGATTAGATACACGGCTCAGCAGACAGTATCACACAGGATAGGATTAGATACACGGCTCAGCAGTCAGTATCACACAGGAGAGGATTAGATACACGGCTCAGCAGACAGTATCACACAGGAGAGGATTAGATACACGGCTCAGCAGTCAGTATCGCACAGGAGAGGATTAGATACACGGCTCAGCAGACAGTATCACACAGGAGAGGATTAGATACACAGCTCAGCAGACAGTATCACACAGGAGAGGATTAGATACACAGCTCAGCAGTCAGTATCGCACAGGAGAGGATTAGATACACGGCTCAGCAGTCAGTATCACACAGGAGAGGATTAGATACACGGCTCAGCAGTCAGTATCACACAGGAGAGGATTAGATACACGGCTCAGCAGTCAGTATCACACAGGAGAGGATTAGATACACGGCTCAGCAGTCAGTATCACACAGGAGAGGATTAGATACACGGCTCAGCAGACAGTATCACACAGGAGAGGATTAGATACACGGCTCAGCAGTTAGTATCACACAGGAGAGGATTAGATACACGGCTCAGCAGTCAGTATCACACAGGAGAGGATTAGATACACAGCTCAGCAGACAGTATCACACAGGAGAGGATTAGATACACATCTCAGCAGTCAGTATCGCACAGGAGAGGATTAGATACACGGCTCAGCAGTCAGTATCACACAGGAGAGGATTAGATACACGGCTCAGCAGTCAGTATCACACAGGAGAGGATTAGATACACGGCTCAGCAGTCAGTATCACACAGGATAGGATTAGATACACGGCTCAGCAGTCAGTATCACACAGGAGAGGATTAGATACACGGCTCAGCAGACAGTATCACACAGGATAGGATTAGATACACGGCTCAGCAGTCAGTATCACACAGGAGAGGATTAGATACACGGCTCAGCAGTCAGTATCACACAGGAGAGGATTAGATACACGGCTCAGCAGTCAGTATCACACAGTATAGGATTAGATACACGGCTCAGCAGTCAGTATCACACAGGAGAGGATTAGATACACGGCTCAGCAGACAGTATCGCACAGGAGAGGATTAGATACACGGCTCAGCAGTCAGTATCACACAGGAGAGGATTAGATACACGGCTCAGCAGACAGTATCACACAGGATAGGATTAGATACACGGCTCAGCAGTCAGTATCACACAGGAGAGGATTAGATACATGGCTCAGCAGACAGTATCACACAGGAGAGGATTAGATACACGGCTCAGCAGTCAGTATCGCACAGGAGAGGATTAGATACACGGCTCAGCAGACAGTATCACACAGGAGAGGATTAGATACACAGCTCAGCAGACAGTATCACACAGGAGAGGATTAGATACACAGCTCAGCAGTCAGTATCGCACAGGAGAGGATTAGATACACGGCTCAGCAGTCAGTATCACACAGGAGAGGATTAGATACACGGCTCAGCAGTCAGTATCACACAGGAGAGGATTAGATACACGGCTCAGCAGTCAGTATCACACAGGAGAGGATTAGATACACGGCTCAGCAGTCAGTATCACACAGGAGAGGATTAGATACACGGCTCAGCAGACAGTATCGCACAGGAGAGGATTAGATACACGGCTCAGCAGTTAGTATCACACAGGAGAGGATTAGATACACGGCTCAGCAGTCAGTATCACACAGGAGAGGATTAGATACACAGCTCAGCAGACAGTATCACACAGGAGAGGATTAGATACACATCTCAGCAGTCAGTATCGCACAGGAGAGGATTAGATACACGGCTCAGCAGTCAGTATCACACAGGAGAGGATTAGATACACGGCTCAGCAGTCAGTATCACACAGGAGAGGATTAGATACACGGCTCAGCAGTCAGTATCACACAGGATAGGATTAGATACACGGCTCAGCAGTCAGTATCACACAGGAGAGGATTAGATACACGGCTCAGCAGACAGTATCACACAGGATAGGATTAGATACACGGCTCAGCAGTCAGTATCACACAGGAGAGGATTAGATACACGGCTCAGCAGTCAGTATCACACAGGAGAGGATTAGATACACGGCTCAGCAGTCAGTATCACACAGTATAGGATTAGATACACGGCTCAGCAGTCAGTATCACACAGGAGAGGATTAGATACACGGCTCAGCAGACAGTATCGCACAGGAGAGGATTAGATACACGGCTCAGCAGTCAGTATCACACAGGAGAGGATTAGATACACGGCTCAGCAGACAGTATCACACAGGATAGGATTAGATACACGGCTCAGCAGTCAGTATCACACAGGAGAGGATTAGATACACGGCTCAGCAGACAGTATCGCACAAGAGAGGATTAGATACACGGCTCAGCAGTCAGTATCACACAGGAGAGAATTAGATACACGGCTCAGCAGACAGTATCACACAGGAGAGGATTAGATACACGGCTCAGCAGTCAGTATCACACAGGAGAGGACTAGATACACATCTCAGCAGACAGTATCGCACAGGAGAGGATTAGATACACGGCTCAGCAGACAGTATCGCACAGGAGAGGATTAGATACACGGCTCAGCAGTCAGTATCACACAGGAGAGGATTAGATACACGGCTCAGCAGTCAGTATCGCACAGGAGAGGATTAGATACAAGGCTCAGCAGACAGTATCGCACAGGAGAGGATTAGATACACGGCTCAGCAGTCAGTATCACACAGGAGAGGATTAGATACACGGCTCAGCAGACAGTATCACACAGGAGAGGATTAGATACACGGCTCAGCAGACAGTATCACACAGGAGAGGATTAGATACACGGCTCAGCAGTCAGTATCACACAGAAGAGGATTAGATACACAGCTCAGCAGTCAGTATCACACAGGAGAGGATTAGATACACGGCTCAGCAGTCAGTATCGCACAGGATAGGATTAGATACACGGCTCAGCAGTCAGTATCGCACAGGAGAGGATTAGATACACGGCTCAGCAGTCAGTATCACACAGGAGAGGATTAGATACACGGCTCAGCAGACAGTATCACACAGGATAGGATTAGATACACGGCTCAGCAGTCAGTATCACACAGGAGAGGATTAGATACACGGCTCAGCAGTCAGTATCACACAGGAGAGGATTAGATACAAGGCTCAGCAGTCAGTATCACACAGGAGAGGATTAGATACACTGCTCAGCAGACAGTATCACACAGGACAGGATTAGATACACAGCTCAGCAGTCAGTATCACACAGGAGAGGATTAGATACACGGCTCAGCAGTCAGTATCACACAGGAGAGGATTAGATACACGGCTCAGCAGTCAGTATCACACAGGAGAGGATTAGATACACGGCTCAGCAGTCAGTATCACACAGAAGAGGATTAGATACACGGCTCAGCAGTCAGTATCGCACAGGATAGGATTAGATACACGGCTCAGCAGTCAGTATCGCACAGGAGAGGATTAGATACACGGCTCAGCAGACAGTATCACACAGGAGAGGATTAGATACACGGCTCAGCAGACAGTATCACACAGGAGAGGATTAGATACACGGCTCAGCAGTCAGTATCACACAGAAGAGGATTAGATACACAGCTCAGCAGGCAGTATCACACAGGAGAGGATTAGATACACGGCTCAGCAGTCAGTATCGCACAGGATAGGATTAGATACACGGCTCAGCAGTCAGTATCACACAGGATAGGATTAGATACACGGCTCAGCAGTCAGTATCACACAGGATAGGATTAGATACACGGCTCAGCAGACAGTATCACACAGGAGAGGATTAGATACACGGCTCAGCAGTCAGTATCACACAGGAGAGGATTAGATACACGGCTCAGCAGTCAGTATCACACAGAAGAGGATTAGATACACGGCTCAGCAGTCAGTATTACACAGGAGAGGATTAGATACACACTCAGCAGTCAGTATCACACAGGAGAGGATTAGATACACGGCTCAGCAGTCAGTATCACACAGGAGAGGATTAGATACACACTCAGCAGTCAGTATCACACAGGAGAGGATTAGATACACGGCTCAGCAGTCAGTATCACGCAGGATAGGATTAGATACACGGCTCAGCAGTCAGTATCACGCAGGATAGGATTAGATACATGGCTCAGCAGTCAGTATCACACAGGAGAGGATTAGATACACACTCAGCAGTCAGTATCACACAGGAGAGGATTAGATACACGGCTCAGCAGTCAGTATCACACAGGAGAGGATTAGATACACACTCAGCAGTCAGTATCACACAGGAGAGGATTAGATACACGGCTCAGCAGACAGTATCACACAGGATAGGATTAGATACACGGCTCAGCAGACAGTATCACACAGGAGAGGATTAGATACACAGCTCAGCAGACAGTATCGCACAGGAGAGGATTAGATACACGGCTCAGCAGTCAGTATCACACAGGATAGGATTAGATACACGGCTCAGCAGACAGTATTACACAGGATAGGATTAGATACACGGCTCAGCAGTCAGTATCACACAGGAGAGGATTAGATACACAGCTCAGCAGACAGTATCGCACAGGAGAGGATTAGATACACGGCTCAGCAGTCAGTATCACACAGAAGAGGATTAGATACACGGCTCAGCAGTCAGTATCACACAGAAGAGGATTAGATACACGGCTCAGCAGTCAGTATCACACAGGATAGGATTAGATACACGGCTCAGCAGACAGTATCACACAGGAGAGGATTAGATACACTGCTCAGCAGTCAGTATCACACAGGAGAGGATTAGATACACGGCTCAGCAGTCAGTATCACACAGGATAGGATTAGATACACGGCTCAGCAGTCAGTATCACACAGGAGAGGATTAGATACACGGCTCAGCAGTCAGTATCACACAGGAGAGGATTAGATACACGGCTCAGCAGTCAGTATCACACAGGAGAGGATTAGATACATGGCTCAGTAGTCAGTATCACACAGGAGAGGATTAGATACATGGCTCAGCAGTCAGTATCACACAGGAGAGGATTAGATACACGGCTCAGCAGACAGTATCGCACAGGAGAGGATTAGATACACATCTCAGCAGACAGTATCGCACAGGAGAGGATTAGATACACGGCTCAGCAGTCAGTATCACACAGGAGAGGATTAGATACACAGCTCAGCAGACAGTATCACACAGGAGAGGATTAGATACACATCTCAGCAGTCAGTATCGCACAGGAGAGGATTAGATACACGGCTCAGCAGTCAGTATCACACAGGAGAGGATTAGATACACGGCTCAGCAGTCAGTATCACACAGGAGAGGATTAGATACACGGCTCAGCAGTCAGTATCACACAGGATAGGATTAGATACACGGCTCAGCAGTCAGTATCACACAGGAGAGGATTAGATACACGGCTCAGCAGACAGTATCACACAGGATAGGATTAGATACACGGCTCAGCAGTCAGTATCACACAGGAGAGGATTAGATACACGGCTCAGCAGTCAGTATCACACAGGAGAGGATTAGATACACGGCTCAGCAGTCAGTATCACACAGTATAGGATTAGATACACGGCTCAGCAGTCAGTATCACACAGGAGAGGATTAGATACACGGCTCAGCAGACAGTATCGCACAGGAGAGGATTAGATACACGGCTCAGCAGTCAGTATCACACAGGAGAGGATTAGATACACGGCTCAGCAGACAGTATCACACAGGATAGGATTAGATACACGGCTCAGCAGTCAGTATCACACAGGAGAGGATTAGATACACGGCTCAGCAGACAGTATCGCACAGGAGAGGATTAGATACACGGCTCAGCAGTCAGTATCACACAGGAGAGAATTAGATACACGGCTCAGCAGACAGTATCACACAGGAGAGGATTAGATACACGGCTCAGCAGTCAGTATCACACAGGAGAGGATTAGATACACATCTCAGCAGACAGTATCGCACAGGAGAGGATTAGATACACGGCTCAGCAGACAGTATCGCACAGGAGAGGATTAGATACACGGCTCAGCAGTCAGTATCACACAGGAGAGGATTAGATACACGGCTCAGCAGTCAGTATCGCACAGGAGAGGATTAGATACAAGGCTCAGCAGACAGTATCGCACAGGAGAGGATTAGATACACGGCTCAGCAGTCAGTATCACACAGGAGAGGATTAGATACACGGCTCAGCAGACAGTATCACACAGGAGAGGATTAGATACACGGCTCAGCAGACAGTATCACACAGGAGAGGATTAGATACACGGCTCAGCAGTCAGTATCACACAGAAGAGGATTAGATACACAGCTCAGCAGTCAGTATCACACAGGAGAGGATTAGATACACGGCTCAGCAGTCAGTATCGCACAGGATAGGATTAGATACACGGCTCAGCAGTCAGTATCGCACAGGAGAGGATTAGATACACGGCTCAGCAGACAGTATCACACAGGAGAGGATTAGATACACGGCTCAGCAGACAGTATCACACAGGATAGGATTAGATACACGGCTCAGCAGTCAGTATCACACAGGAGAGGATTAGATACACGGCTCAGCAGTCAGTATCACACAGGAGAGGATTAGATACAAGGCTCAGCAGTCAGTATCACACAGGAGAGGATTAGATACACTGCTCAGCAGACAGTATCACACAGGACAGGATTAGATACACAGCTCAGCAGTCAGTATCACACAGGAGAGGATTAGATACACGGCTCAGCAGTCAGTATCACACAGGAGAGGATTAGATACACGGCTCAGCAGTCAGTATCACACAGGAGAGGATTAGATACACGGCTCAGCAGTCAGTATCACACAGAAGAGGATTAGATACACGGCTCAGCAGTCAGTATCGCACAGGATAGGATTAGATACACGGCTCAGCAGTCAGTATCGCACAGGAGAGGATTAGATACACGGCTCAGCAGACAGTATCACACAGGAGAGGATTAGATACACGGCTCAGCAGACAGTATCACACAGGAGAGGATTAGATACACGGCTCAGCAGTCAGTATCACACAGAAGAGGATTAGATACACAGCTCAGCAGGCAGTATCACACAGGAGAGGATTAGATACACGGCTCAGCAGTCAGTATCGCACAGGATAGGATTAGATACACGGCTCAGCAGTCAGTATCACACAGGAGAGGATTAGATACACGGCTCAGCAGTCAGTATCACACAGGAGAGGATTAGATACACGGCTCAGCAGTCAGTATCACACAGGAGAGGATTAGATACACGGCTCAGCAGTCAGTATCACACAGAAGAGGATTAGATACACGGCTCAGCAGTCAGTATCGCACAGGATAGGATTAGATACACGGCTCAGCAGTCAGTATCGCACAGGAGAGGATTAGATACACGGCTCAGCAGACAGTATCACACAGGAGAGGATTAGATACACGGCTCAGCAGACAGTATCACACAGGAGAGGATTAGATACACGGCTCAGCAGTCAGTATCACACAGAAGAGGATTAGATACACAGCTCAGCAGGCAGTATCACACAGGAGAGGATTAGATACACGGCTCAGCAGTCAGTATCGCACAGGATAGGATTAGATACACGGCTCAGCAGTCAGTATCACACAGGATAGGATTAGATACACGGCTCAGCAGTCAGTATCACACAGGATAGGATTAGATACACGGCTTAGCAGTCAGTATCACACAGGAGAGGATTAGATACACGGCTCAGCAGTCAGTATCACACAGAAGAGGATTAGATACACGGCTCAGCAGTCAGTATTACACAGGAGAGGATTAGATACACACTCAGCAGTCAGTATCACACAGGAGAGGATTAGATACACGGCTCAGCAGTCAGTATCACACAGGAGAGGATTAGATACACACTCAGCAGTCAGTATCACACAGGAGAGGATTAGATACACGGCTCAGCAGTCAGTATCACGCAGGATAGGATTAGATACACGGCTCAGCAGTCAGTATCACGCAGGATAGGATTAGATACACGGCTCAGCAGACAGTATCACACAGGATAGGATTAGATACACGGCTCAGCAGACAGTATCACACAGGAGAGGATTAGATACACAGCTCAGCAGACAGTATCGCACAGGAGAGGATTAGATACACGGCTCAGCAGTCAGTATCACACAGGATAGGATTAGATACACGGCTCAGCAGACAGTATTACACAGGATAGGATTAGATACACGGCTCAGCAGTCAGTATCACACAGGAGAGGATTAGATACACAGCTCAGCAGACAGTATCGCACAGGAGAGGATTAGATACACGGCTCAGCAGTCAGTATCACACAGAAGAGGATTAGATACACGGCTCAGCAGTCAGTATCACACAGAAGAGGATTAGATACACGGCTCAGCAGTCAGTATCACACAGGAGAGGATTAGATACACGGCTCAGCAGACAGTATCACACAGGAGAGGATTAGATACACTGCTCAGCAGTCAGTATCACACAGGAGAGGATTAGATACACGGCTCAGCAGTCAGTATCACACAGGATAGGATTAGATACACGGCTCAGCAGTCAGTATCACACAGGAGAGGATTAGATACACGGCTCAGCAGTCAGTATCACACAGGAGAGGATTAGATACACGGCTCAGCAGTCAGTATCACACAGGAGAGGATTAGATACATGGCTCAGTAGTCAGTATCACACAGGAGAGGATTAGATACATGGCTCAGCAGTCAGTATCACACAGGAGAGGATTAGATACACGGCTCAGCAGACAGTATCGCACAGGAGAGGATTAGATACACATCTCAGCAGACAGTATCGCACAGGAGAGGATTAGATACACGGCTCAGCAGTCAGTATCACACAGAAGAGGATTAGATACACGGCTCAGCAGTCAGTATCACACAGAAGAGGATTAGATACACGGCTCAGCAGTCAGTATCACACAGAAGAGGATTAGATACACGGCTCAGCAGTCAGTATCACACAGGAGAGGATTACATACACACTCAGCAGTCAGTATCACACAGGAGAGGATTAGATACACGGCTCAGCAGTCAGTATCACACAGGATGGGATTAGATACACGGCTCAGCAGTCAGTATCACACAGGATAGGATTAGATACACGGCTCAGCAGACAGTATCACACAGGAGAGGATTAGATACACGGCTCAGCAGACAGTATCACACAGGAGAGGATTAGATACACGGCTCAGCAGTCAGTATCACACAGAAGAGGATTAGATACACATCTCAGCAGTCAGTATCACACAGGAGAGGATTAGATACACGGCTCAGCAGACAGTATCACACAGGAGAGGATTAGATACACAGCTCAGCAGTCAGTATCACACAGAAGAGGATTAGATACACAGCTCAGCAGTCAGTATCACACAGGAGAGGATTAGATACACGGCTCAGCAGACAGTATCACACAGGAGAGGATTAGATACACGGCTCAGCAGACAGTATCACACAGGAGAGGATTAGATACACGGCTCAGCAGTCAGTATCACACAGGAGAGGATTAGATACACGGCTCAGCAGTCAGTATCACACAGGAGAGGATTAGATACACGGCTCAGCAGTCAGTATCACACAGGAGAGGATTAGATACACGGCTCAGCAGTCAGTATCACACAGGAGAGGATTAGATACACGGCTCAGCAGACAGTATCACACAGGATAGGATTAGATACACAGCTCAGCAGTCAGTATCACACAGGAGAGGATTAGATACACAGCTCAGCAGACAGTATCACACAGGAGAGGATTAGATACAGCTCAGTAGTCAGTATCACACAGGAGAGGATTAGATACACAGCTCAGCAGTCAGTATCACACAGGAGAGGATTAGATACACACTCAGCAGTCAGTATCACACAGGAGAGGATTAGATACAGCTCAGCAGTCAGTATCACACAGGAGAGGATTAGATACACGGCTCAGCAGTCAGTATCACACAGAAGAGGATTAGATACACGGCTCAGCAGTCAGTATCACACAGAAGAGGATTAGATACACGGCTCAGCAGTCAGTATCACACAGGAGAGGATTAGATACACACTCAGCAGTCAGTATCACACAGGAGAGGATTAGATACACGGCTCAGCAGTCAGTATCACACAGAAGAGGATTAGATACACACTCAGCAGTCAGTATCACACAGGAGAGGATTAGATACACAGCTCAGCAGACAGTATCACGCAGGAGAGGATTAGATACACGGCTCAGCAGTCAGTATCACACAGGAGAGGATTAGATACACGGCTCAGCAGTCAGTATCACACAGGAGAGGATTAGATACACGGCTCAGCAGTCAGTATCACGCAGGAGAGGATTAGATACACGGCTCAGCAGTCAGTATCACACAGGAGAGGATTAGATACACGGCTCAGCAGTCAGTATCACACAGGATAGGATTAGATACACGGCTCAGCAGTCAGTATCACACAGGATAGGATTAGATACACGGCTCAGCAGTCAGTATCACACAGGAGAGGATTAGATACATGGCTCAGCAGACAGTATCACACAGGAGAGGATTAGATACACGGCTCAGCAGTCAGTATCACACAGGATAGGATTAGATACACGGCTCAGCAGTCAGTATCACACAGGAGAGGATTAGATACACGGCTCAGCAGACAGTATCACACAGGATAGGATTAGATACACGGCTCAGCAGTCAGTATCACACAGGAGAGGATTAGATACACGGCTCAGCAGTCAGTATCACACAGGAGAGGATTAGATACACGGCTCAGCAGACAGTATCACACAGGAAAGGATTAGATACACAGCTCAGCAGTCAGTATCACACAGGAGAGGATTAGATACACGGCTCAGCAGTCAGTATCACACAGGAGAGGATTAGCTACACGGCTCAGCAGTCAGTATCACACAGGAGAGGATTAGATACACGGCTCAGCAGTCAGTATCACACAGGAGAGGATTAGATACACGGCTCAGCAGACAGTATCACACAGGAGAGGATTAGATACACGGCTCAGCAGTCAGTATCACACAGGATAGGATTAGATACACGGCTCAGCAGTCAGTATCACACAGGAGAGGATTAGATACACGGCTCAGCAGACAGTATCACACAGGATAGGATTAGATACACGGCTCAGCAGTCAGTATCACACAGGAGAGGATTAGATACACGGCTCAGCAGTCAGTATCACACAGGAGAGGATTAGATACACGGCTCAGCAGACAGTATCACACAGGAAAGGATTAGATACACAGCTCAGCAGTCAGTATCACACAGGAGAGGATTAGATACACGGCTCAGCAGTCAGTATCACACAGGAGAGGATTAGCTACACGGCTCAGCAGTCAGTATCACACAGGAGAGGATTAGATACACGGCTCAGCAGTCAGTATCACACAGGAGAGGATTAGATACACGGCTCAGCAGACAGTATCACACAGGATAGGATTAGATACACGGCTCAGCAGACAGTATCACACAGGAGAGGATTAGATACACGGCTCAGCAGTCAGTATCACACAGGAGAGGATTAGATACACGGCTCAGCAGACAGTATCACGCAGGATAGGATTAGATACACGGCTCAGCAGTCAGTATCACACAGGAGAGGATTAGATACACGGCTCAGCAGACAGTATCACGCAGGAGAGGATTAGATACACGGCTCAGCAGTCAGTATCACACAGGAGAGGATTAGATACACGGCTCAGCAGACAGTATCACACAGGAGAGGATTAGATACACAGCTCAGCAGTCAGTATCACACAGGATAGGATTAGATACACGGCTCAGCAGACAGTATCACACAGGAGAGGATTAGATACACGGCTCAGCAGGCAGTATCACACAGGAGAGGATTAGATACACGGCTCAGCAGTCAGTATCACACAGGAGAGGATTAGATACACGGCTCAGCAGTCAGTATCACACAGGATAGGATTAGATACACGGCTCAGCAGTCAGTATCACACAGGAGAGGATTAGATACACACTCAGCAGTCAGTATCACACAGGAGAGGATTAGATACACAGCTCAGCAGTCAGTATCACACAGAAGAGGATTAGATACACGGCTCAGCAGTCAGTATCACACAGGAGAGGATTAGATACACGGCTCAGCAGTCAGTATCACACAGGAGAGGATTAGATACACGGCTCAGCAGTCAGTATCACACAGGAGAGGATTAGATACACGGCTCAGCAGACAGTATCACACAGGAGAGGATTAGATACACGGCTCAGCAGTCAGTATCACACAGAAGAGGATTAGATACACGGCTCAGCAGTCAGTATCACACAGAATAGGATTAGATACACGGCTCAGCAGTCAGTATCACACAGGAGAGGATTAGATACACGGCTCAGCAGTCAGTATCACACAGGAGAGGATTAGATACACGGCTCAGCAGACAGTATCACACAGAAGAGGATTAGATACACGGCTCAGCAGTCAGTATCACACAGGATAGGATTAGATACACGGCTCAGCAGACAGTATCACACAGGATAGGATTAGATACACGGCTCAGCAGTCAGTATCACACAGGAGAGGATTAGATACACGGCTCAGCAGTCAGTATCACGCAGGATAGGATTAGATACACGGCTCAGCAGTCAGTATCACGCAGGATAGGATTAGATACACGGCTCAGCAGACAGTATCACACAGGATAGGATTAGATACACGGCTCAGCAGTCAGTATCACACAGGAGAGGATTAGATACACAGCTCAGCAGACAGTATCGCACAGGAGAGGATTAGATACACATCTCAGCAGACAGTATCGCACAGGAGAGGATTAGATACACGGCTCAGCAGTCAGTATCACACAGGATAGGATTAGATACACGGCTCAGCAGACAGTATTACACAGGATAGGATTAGATACACGGCTCAGCAGACAGTATTACACAGGATAGGATTAGATACACGGCTCAGCAGTCAGTATCACACAGGAGAGGATTAGATACACAGCTCAGCAGACAGTATCGCACAGGAGAGGATTAGATACACATCTCAGCAGACAGTATCGCACAGGAGAGGATTAGATACACGGCTCAGCAGTCAGTATCACACAGAAGAGGATTAGATACACGGCTCAGCAGTCAGTATCACACAGGAGAGGATTAGATACACGGCTCAGCAGTCAGTATCACACAGGAGAGGATTAGATACACGGCTCAGCAGTCAGTATCACACAGGATAGGATTAGATACACGGCTCAGCAGTCAGTATCACACAGAAGAGGATTAGATACACGGCTCAGCAGTCAGTATCACACAGGAGAGGATTAGATACACGGCTCAGCAGTCAGTATCACACAGGAGAGGATTAGATACACATCTCAGCAGACAGTATCACACAGGAGAGGATTAGATACACATCTCAGCAGACAGTATCGCACAGGAGAGGATTAGATACACGGCTCAGCAGTCAGTATCACACAGAAGAGGATTAGATACACGGCTCAGCAGTCAGTATCACACAGGATAGGATTAGATACACGGCTCAGCAGACAGTATTACACAGGATAGGATTAGATACACGGCTCAGCAGTCAGTATCACACAGGAGAGGATTAGATACACAGCTCAGCAGACAGTATCGCACAGGAGAGGATTAGATACACATCTCAGCAGACAGTATCGCACAGGAGAGGATTAGATACACGGCTCAGCAGTCAGTATCACACAGAAGAGGATTAGATACACGGCTCAGCAGTCAGTATCACACAGGAGAGGATTAGATACACGGCTCAGCAGTCAGTATCACACAGGAGAGGATTAGATACACGGCTCAGCAGTCAGTATCACACAGGATAGGATTAGATACACGGCTCAGCAGTCAGTATCACACAGGAGAGGATTAGATACACGGCTCAGCAGACAGTATCGCACAGGAGAGGATTAGATACACATCTCAGCAGACAGTATCACACAGGAGAGGATTAGATACACATCTCAGCAGACAGTATCGCACAGGAGAGGATTAGATACACGGCTCAGCAGTCAGTATCACACAGAAGAGGATTAGATACACGGCTCAGCAGTCAGTATCACACAGGAGAGGATTAGATACACAGCTCAGCAGTCAGTATCACACAGGAGAGGATTAGATACACGGCTCAGCAGACAGTATCACACAGGAGAGGATTAGATACACGGCTCAGCAGTCAGTATCACACAGGAGAGGATTAGATACACGGCTCAGCAGACAGTATCACACAGGAGAGGATTAGATACACGGCTCAGCAGACAGTATCACACAGGATAGGATTAGATACACGGCTCAGCAGACAGTATCACACAGGAGAGGATTAGATACACAGCTCAGCAGACAGTATCACACAGGAGAGGATTAGATACACTCTCAGCAGTCAGTATCACACAGGATAGGATTAGATACACGGCTCAGCAGACAGTATTACACAGGATAGGATTAGATACACGGCTCAGCAGTCAGTATCACACAGGAGAGGATTAGATACACGGCTCAGCAGTCAGTATCACACAGGATAGGATTAGATACACGGCTCAGCAGTCAGTATCACACAGGATAGGATTAGATACACAGCTCAGCAGACAGTATCACACAGGATAGGATTAGATACACGGCTCAGCAGTCAGTATCACACAGGAGAGGATTAGATACACGGCTCAGCAGTCAGTATCACACAGGATAGGATTAGATACACGGCTCAGCAGTCAGTATCACACAGGATAGGATTAGATACACAGCTCAGCAGACAGTATCACACAGGATAGGATTAGATACACGGCTCAGCAGTCAGTATCACACAGGAGAGGATTAGATACACGGCTCAGCAGTCAGTATCACACAGGAGAGGATTAGATACACGGCTCAGCAGTCAGTATCACACAGGATAGGATTAGATACACGGCTCAGCAGTCAGTATCACACAGGATAGGATTAGATACACAGCTCAGCAGACAGTATCACACAGGATAGGATTAGATACACGGCTCAGCAGTCAGTATCACACAGGAGAGGATTAGATACACGGCTCAGCAGTCAGTATCACACAGGAGAGGATTAGATACACGGCTCAGCAGTCAGTATCACACAGGAGAGGATTAGATACACGGCTCAGCAGTCAGTATCACACAGGAGAGGATTAGATACACGGCTCAGCAGTCTGTATCACACAGGAGAGGATTAGATACACGGCTCAGCAGTCAGTATCACACAGGAGAGGATTAGATACACAGCTCAGCAGTCAGTATCACACAGGATAGGATTAGATACACGGCTCAGCAGTCAGTATCACACAGGAGAGGATTAGATACAGCTCAGTAGTCAGTATCACACAGGAGAGGATTAGATACACACTCAGTAGTCAGTATCACACAGGTGAGGATTAGATACACAGCTCAGCAGACAGTATCACACAGGAGAGGATTAGATACACAGCTCAGCAGTCAGTATCACACAGGATAGGATTAGATACACGGCTCAGCAGTCAGTATCACACAGGAGAGGATTAGATACAGCTCAGCAGTCAGTATCACACAGGAGAGGATTAGATACACGGCTCAGCAGTCAGTATCACACAGGAGAGGATTAGATACACAGCTCAGCAGACAGTATCACACAGGAGAGGATTAGATACAGCTCAGTAGTCAGTATCACACAGGAGAGGATTAGATACACAGCTCAGCAGTCAGTATCACACAGGAGAGGATTAGATACACACTCAGCAGTCAGTATCACACAGGAGAGGATTAGATACACGGCTCAGCAGTCAGTATCACACAGAAGAGGATTAGATACACGGCTCAGCAGTCAGTATCACACAGAAGAGGATTAGATACACGGCTCAGCAGTCAGTATCACACAGGAGAGGATTAGATACACACTCAGCAGTCAGTATCACACAGGAGAGGATTAGATACACGGCTCAGCAGTCAGTATCACACAGAAGAGGATTAGATACACACTCAGCAGTCAGTATTACACAGGAGAGGATTAGATACACAGCTCAGCAGACAGTATCACGCAGGAGAGGATTAGATACACAGCTCAGCAGACAGTATCACACAGGAGAGGATTAGATACACAGCTCAGCAGTCAGTATCACACAGGAGAGGATTAGATACACACTCAGTAGTCAGTATCACACAGGTGAGGATTAGATACACAGCTCAGCAGACAGTATCACACAGGAGAGGATTAGATACACAGCTCAGCAGTCAGTATCACACAGGATAGGATTAGATACACGGCTCAGCAGTCAGTATCACACAGGAGAGGATTAGATACAGCTCAGCAGTCAGTATCACACAGGAGAGGATTAGATACACACTCAGCAGTCAGTATCACACAGGAGAGGATTAGATACACAGCTCAGCAGACAGTATCACACAGGAGAGGATTAGATACAGCTCAGTAGTCAGTATCACACAGGAGAGGATTAGATACACAGCTCAGCAGTCAGTATCACACAGGAGAGGATTAGATACACACTCAGCAGTCAGTATCACACAGGAGAGGATTAGATACAGCTCAGCAGTCAGTATCACACAGGAGAGGATTAGATACACGGCTCAGCAGTCAGTATCACACAGAAGAGGATTAGATACACGGCTCAGCAGTCAGTATCACACAGAAGAGGATTAGATACACGGCTCAGCAGTCAGTATCACACAGGAGAGGATTAGATACACGGCTCAGCAGACAGTATCACAAAGGAGAGGATTAGATACACGGCTCAGCAGTCAGTATCACACAGAAGAGGATTAGATACACGGCTCAGCAGTCAGTATCACACAGGAGAGGATTAGATACACGGCTCAGCAGTCAGTATCACACAGAAGAGGATTAGATACACACTCAGCAGTCAGTATCACACAGGAGAGGATTAGATACACAGCTCAGCAGACAGTATCACGCAGAAGAGGATTAGATACACGGCTCAGCAGTCAGTATCACACAGGAGAGGATTAGATACACGGCTCAGCAGACAGTATCACACAGGAGAGGGTTAGATACACAGCTCAGCAGACAGTATCACGCAGGAGAGGATTAGATACACGGCTCAGCAGTCAGTATCACACAGGAGAGGATTAGATACACGGCTCAGCAGTCAGTATCACACAGGAGAGGATTAGATACACGGCTCAGCAGTCAGTATCACACATGATAGGATTAGATACACAGCTCAGCAGACAGTATCACACAGGAGAGGATTAGATACACGGCTCAGCAGTCAGTATCACACAGGATAGGATTAGATACACGGCTCAGCAGTCAGTATCACACAGGATAGGATTAGATACACGGCTCAGCAGTCAGTATCACACAGGATAGGATTAGATACACGGCTCAGCAGTCAGTATCACACAGGAGAGGATTAGATACACGGCTCAGCAGACAGTATCACACAGGATAGGATTAGATACACGGCTCAGCAGTCAGTATCACACAGGAGAGGATTAGATACACGGCTCAGCAGTCAGTATCACACAGGAGAGGATTAGATACACGGCTCAGCAGTCAGTATCACACAGGATAGGATTAGATACACGGCTCAGCAGTCAGTATCACACAGGAGAGGATTAGATACACGGCTCAGCAGACAGTATCACACAGGATAGGATTAGATACACGGCTCAGCAGTCAGTATCACACAGGAGAGGATTAGATACACGGCTCAGCAGTCAGTATCACACAGGAGAGGATTAGATACACGGCTCAGCAGACAGTATCACACAGGAGAGGATTAGATACACAGCTCAGCAGTCAGTATCACACAGGAGAGGATTAGATACACGGCTCAGCAGTCAGTATCACACAGGAGAGGATTAGATACACGGCTCAGCAGACAGTATCACACAGGAGAGGATTAGATACACGGCTCAGCAGACAGTATCACACAGGAGAGGATTAGATACACGGCTCAGCAGTCAGTATCACACAGGAGAGGATTAGATACATGGCTCAGCAGTCAGTATCACACAGGAGAGGATTAGATACACGGCTCAGCAGACAGTATCACGCAGGATAGGATTAGATACACGGCTCAGCAGTCAGTATCACACAGGAGAGGATTAGATACACGGCTCAGCAGACAGTATCACGCAGGAGAGGATTAGATACACGGCTCAGCAGACAGTATCACACAGGAGAGGATTAGATACACGGCTCAGCAGTCAGTATCACACAGGAGAGGATTAGATACATGGCTCAGCAGACAGTATCACACAGGAGAGGATTAGATACACAGCTCAGCAGTCAGTATCACGCAGGATAGGATTAGATACACAGCTCAGCAGACAGTATCACACAGGATAGGATTAGATACACGGCTCAGCAGTCAGTATCACACAGGAGAGGATTAGATACACGGCTCAGCAGACAGTATCACGCAGGATAGGATTAGATACACAGCTCAGCAGACAGTATCACACAGGATAGGATTAGATACACGGCTCAGCAGACAGTATCACACAGGAGAGGATTAGATACACAGCTCAGCAGACAGTATCACACAGGAGAGGATTAGATACACGGCTCAGCAGTCAGTATCACACAGGAGAGGATTAGATACACGGCTCAGCAGACAGTATCACACAGGAGAGGATTAGATACACGGCTCAGCAGTCAGTATCACACAGGAGAGGATTAGATACACGGCTCAGCAGTCAGTATCACGCAGGATAGGATTAGATACACGGCTCAGCAGTCAGTATCACACAGGAGAGGATTAGATACACGGCTCAGCAGACAGTATCACACAGGAGAGGATTAGATACACAGCTCAGCAGTCAGTATCACACAGGATAGGATTAGATACACGGCTCAGCAGACAGTATCACACAGGAGAGGATTAGATACATGGCTCAGCAGTCAGTATCACACAGGAGAGGATTAGATACACAGCTCAGCAGTCAGTATCACACAGGAGAGGATTAGATACACGGCTCAGCACACAGTATCACACAGGAGAGGATTAGATACACGGCTCAGCAGTCAGTATCACACAGGAGAGGATTAGATACACAGCTCAGCAGTCAGTATCACACAGGATAGGATTAGATACACAGCTCAGCAGTCAGTATCACACAGGATAGGATTAGATACACGGCTCAGCAGTCAGTATCACACAGGATAGGATTAGATACACGGCTCAGCAGACAGTATCACACAGGAGAGGATTAGATACACAGCTCAGCAGACAGTATCACACAGGAGAGGATTAGATACACAGCTCAGCAGACAGTATCACACAGGAGAGGATTAGATACACGGCTCAGCAGTCAGTATCACACAGGAGAGGATTAGATACACGGCTCAGCAGAGTGTATCACACAGGAGAGGATTAGATACACGGCTCAGGAGTCAGTATCACACAGGATAGGATTAGATACACGGCTCAGCAGTCAGTATCACACAGGATAGGATTAGATACACACTCAGCAGTCAGTATCACACAGGAGAGGATTAGATACACGGCTCAGCAGTCAGTATCACACAGGAGAGGATTAGATACACAGCTCAGCAGTCAGTATCACACAGGATAGGATTAGATACACAGCTCAGCAGTCAGTATCACACAGGAGAGGATTAGATACACAGCTCAGCAGACAGTATCACACAGGAGAGGATTAGATACATGGCTCAGCAGACAGTATCACACAGGGGAGGATTAGATACACGGCTCAGCAGTCAGTATCACACAGGAGAGGATTAGATACACAGCTCAGCAGTCAGTATCACACAGGATAGGATTAGATACACGGCTCAGCAGACAGTATCACACAGGAGAGGATTAGATACACGGCTCAGCAGTCAGTATCACACAGGATAGGATTAGATACACGGCTCAGCAGACAGTATCACACAGGAGAGGATTAGATACACGGCTCAGCAGTCAGTATCACACAGGATAGGATTAGATACACGGCTCAGCAGTCAGTATCACACAGGATAGGATTAGATACACGGCTCAGCAGTCAGTATCACACAGGATAGGATTAGATACACGGCTCAGCAGACAGTATCACACAGGATAGGATTAGATACACAGCTCAGCAGTCAGTATCACACAGGATAGGATTAGATACACGGCTCAGCAGTCAGTATCACACAGGAGAGGATTAGATACACGGCTCAGCAGTCAGTATCACACAGGATAGGATTAGATACACAGCTCAGCAGTCAGTATCACACAGGAGAGGATTAGATACATGGCTCAGCAGTCAGTATCACACAGGATAGGATTAGATACACAGCTCAGCAGACAGTATCACACAGGAGAGGATTAGATACATGGCTCAGCAGACAGTATCACACAGGGGAGGATTAGATACACGGCTCAGCAGTCAGTATCACACAGGAGAGGATTAGATACACGGCTCAGCAGACAGTATCACACAGGAGAGGATTAGATACACGGCTCAGCAGTCAGTATCACACAGGAGAGGATTAGATACACGGCTCAGCAGTCAGTATCACACAGGAGAGGATTAGATACATGGCTCAGCAGACAGTATCACACAGGAGAGGATTAGATACACGGCTCAGCAGACAGTATCACACAGGAGAGGATTAGATACACGGCTCAGCAGTCAGTATCACACAGGATAGGATTAGATACACGGCTCAGCAGTCAGTATCACACAGGATAGGATTAGATACACGGCTCAGCAGACAGTATCCCACAGGATAGGATTAGATACACAGCTCAGCAGTCAGTATCACACAGGATAGGATTAGATACACGGCTCAGCAGACAGTATCACACAGGAGAGGATTAGATACACGGCTCAGCAGTCAGTATCACACAGGAGAGGATTAGATACACAGCTCAGCAGACAGTATCACACAGGAGAGGATTAGATACACGGCTCAGCAGTCAGTATCACACAGGAGAGAATTAGATACATGGCTCAGCAGTCAGTATCACACAGAAGAGGATTAGATACACAGCTCAGCAGTCAGTATCACACAGAAGAGGATTAGATACACAGCTCAGCAGTCAGTATCACACAGGAGAGGATTAGATACACAGCTCAGCAGTCAGTATCACACAGAAGAGGATTAGATACACGGCTCAGCAGTCAGTATCACACAGAAGAGGATTAGATACACAGCTCAGCAGTCAGTATCACACAGAAGAGGATTAGATACACGGCTCAGCAGTCAGTATCACACAGGAGAGGATTAGATACACGGCTCAGCAGTCAGTATCACACAGGAGAGGATTAGATACAGCTCAGCAGTCAGTATCACACAGGAGAGGATTAGATACACGGCTCAGCAGACAGTATCACACAGGAGAGGATTAGATACACGGCTCAGCAGACAGTATCACACAGGAGAGGATTAGATACACGGCTCAGCAGTCAGTATCACACAGGATAGGATTAGATACACGGCTCAGCAGTCAGTATCACACAGGAGAGGATTAGATACACGGCTCAGCAGTCAGTATCACACAGGAGAGGATTAGATACACAGCTCAGCAGACAGTATCACACAGGAGAGGATTAGATACACGGCTCAGCAGTCAGTATCACACAGGATGGGATTAGATACACGGCTCAGCAGTCAGTATCACACAGGAGAGGATTAGATACACGGCTCAGCAGTCAGTATCACACAGGATAGGATTATATACACAGCTCAGCAGTCAGTATCACACAGGAGAGGATTAGATACACGGCTCAGCAGACAGTATCACACAGGATAGGATTAGATACACGGCTCAGCAGTCAGTATCACACAGGATAGGATTAGATACACGGCTCAGCAGTCAGTATCACACAGGAGAGGATTAGATACACGGCTCAGCAGACAGTATCACACAGGATAGGATTAGATACACGGCTCAGCAGTCAGTATCACACAGGAGAGGATTAGATACACGGCTCAGCAGTCAGTATCACACAGGAGAGGATTAGATACACGGCTCAGCAGACAGTATCACACAGGATAGGATTAGATACACGGCTCAGCAGTCAGTATCACACAGGACAGGATTAGATACACGGCTCAGCAGACAGTATCACACAGGATAGGATTAGATACACGGCTCAGCAGTCAGTATCACACAGGACAGGATTAGATACACGGCTCAGCAGACAGTATCACACAGGAGAGGATTAGATACAGGGCTCAGCAGACAGTATCACACAGGATAGGATTAGATACACGGCTCAGCAGACAGTATCACACAGGATAGGATTAGATACACGGCTCAGCAGTCAGTATCACACAGGATAGGATTAGATACACGGCTCAGCAGTCAGTATCACACAGGAGAGGATTAGATACACAGCTCAGCAGTCAGTATCACACAGGAGAGGATTAGATACACGGCTCAGCAGACAGTATCACACAGGATAGGATTAGATACACGGCTCAGCAGTCAGTATCACACAGGACAGGATTAGATACACGGCTCAGCAGTCAGTATCACACAGGATAGGATTAGATACACGGCTCAGCAGACAGTATCACACAGGAGAGGATTAGATACACGGCTCAGCAGACAGTATCACACAGGAGAGGATTAGATACACAGCTCAGCAGTCAGTATCACACAGGATAGGATTAGATACACGGCTCAGCAGACAGTATCACACAGGAGAGGATTAGATACACGGCTCAGCAGGCAGTATCACACAGGAGAGGATTAGATACACGGCTCAGCAGTCAGTATCACACAGGAGAGGATTAGATACACGGCTCAGCAGTCAGTATCACACAGGATAGGATTAGATACACGGCTCAGCAGTCAGTATCACACAGGAGAGGATTAGATACACACTCAGCAGTCAGTATCACACAGGAGAGGATTAGATACACAGCTCAGCAGTCAGTATCACACAGAAGAGGATTAGATACACGGCTCAGCAGTCAGTATCACACAGGAGAGGATTAGATACACGGCTCAGCAGTCAGTATCACACAGGAGAGGATTAGATACACGGCTCAGCAGTCAGTATCACACAGGAGAGGATTAGATACACGGCTCAGCAGACAGTATCACACAGGAGAGGATTAGATACACGGCTCAGCAGTCAGTATCACACAGAAGAGGATTAGATACACGGCTCAGCAGTCAGTATCACACAGAATAGGATTAGATACACGGCTCAGCAGTCAGTATCACACAGGAGAGGATTAGATACACGGCTCAGCAGTCAGTATCACACAGGAGAGGATTAGATACACGGCTCAGCAGACAGTATCACACAGAAGAGGATTAGATACACGGCTCAGCAGTCAGTATCACACAGGATAGGATTAGATACACGGCTCAGCAGACAGTATCACACAGGATAGGATTAGATACACGGCTCAGCAGTCAGTATCACACAGGAGAGGATTAGATACACGGCTCAGCAGTCAGTATCACGCAGGATAGGATTAGATACACGGCTCAGCAGTCAGTATCACGCAGGATAGGATTAGATACACGGCTCAGCAGACAGTATCACACAGGATAGGATTAGATACACGGCTCAGCAGACAGTATCGCACAGGAGAGGATTAGATACACATCTCAGCAGACAGTATCGCACAGGAGAGGATTAGATACACGGCTCAGCAGTCAGTATCACACAGGATAGGATTAGATACACGGCTCAGCAGACAGTATTACACAGGATAGGATTAGATACACGGCTCAGCAGTCAGTATCACACAGGAGAGGATTAGATACACAGCTCAGCAGACAGTATCGCACAGGAGAGGATTAGATACACATCTCAGCAGACAGTATCGCACAGGAGAGGATTAGATACACGGCTCAGCAGTCAGTATCACACAGAAGAGGATTAGATACACGGCTCAGCAGTCAGTATCACACAGGAGAGGATTAGATACACGGCTCAGCAGTCAGTATCACACAGGAGAGGATTAGATACACGGCTCAGCAGTCAGTATCACACAGGATAGGATTAGATACACGGCTCAGCAGTCAGTATCACACAGGAGAGGATTAGATACACGGCTCAGCAGACAGTATCGCACAGGAGAGGATTAGATACACATCTCAGCAGACAGTATCACACAGGAGAGGATTAGATACACATCTCAGCAGACAGTATCGCACAGGAGAGGATTAGATACACGGCTCAGCAGTCAGTATCACACAGAAGAGGATTAGATACACGGCTCAGCAGTCAGTATCACACAGGAGAGGATTAGATACACGGCTCAGCAGTCAGTATCACACAGGAGAGGATTAGATACACGGCTCAGCAGACAGTATCACACAGGAGAGGATTAGATACACGGCTCAGCAGTCAGTATCACACAGGAGAGGATTAGATACACGGCTCAGCAGACAGTATCACACAGGACAGGATTAGATACACGGCTCAGCAGTCAGTATCACACAGGAGAGGATTAGATACACGGCTCAGCAGTCAGTATCACACAGGACAGGATTAGATACACGGCTCAGCAGTCAGTATCACACAGGAGAGGATTAGATACACGGCTCAGCAGACAGTATCACACAGGAGAGGATTAGATACACGGCTCAGCAGTCAGTATCACACAGGAGAGGATTAGATACACGGCTCAGCAGACAGTATCACACAGGAGAGGATTAGATACACGGCTCAGCAGACAGTATCACACAGGATAGGATTAGATACACGGCTCAGCAGACAGTATCACACAGGAGAGGATTAGATACACAGCTCAGCAGACAGTATCACACAGGAGAGGATTAGATACACGGCTCAGCAGTCAGTATCACACAGAAGAGGATTAGATACACACTCAGCAGTCAGTATTACACAGGAGAGGATTAGATACACAGCTCAGCAGACAGTATCACGCAGGAGAGGATTAGATACACAGCTCAGCAGACAGTATCACACAGGAGAGGATTAGATACACAGCTCAGCAGTCAGTATCACACAGGAGAGGATTAGATACACACTCAGTAGTCAGTATCACACAGGTGAGGATTAGATACACAGCTCAGCAGACAGTATCACACAGGAGAGGATTAGATACACAGCTCAGCAGTCAGTATCACACAGGATAGGATTAGATACACGGCTCAGCAGTCAGTATCACACAGGAGAGGATTAGATACAGCTCAGCAGTCAGTATCACACAGGAGAGGATTAGATACACACTCAGCAGTCAGTATCACACAGGAGAGGATTAGATACACAGCTCAGCAGACAGTATCACACAGGAGAGGATTAGATACAGCTCAGTAGTCAGTATCACACAGGAGAGGATTAGATACACAGCTCAGCAGTCAGTATCACACAGGAGAGGATTAGATACACACTCAGCAGTCAGTATCACACAGGAGAGGATTAGATACAGCTCAGCAGTCAGTATCACACAGGAGAGGATTAGATACACGGCTCAGCAGTCAGTATCACACAGAAGAGGATTAGATACACGGCTCAGCAGTCAGTATCACACAGAAGAGGATTAGATACACGGCTCAGCAGTCAGTATCACACAGGAGAGGATTAGATACACGGCTCAGCAGACAGTATCACAAAGGAGAGGATTAGATACACGGCTCAGCAGTCAGTATCACACAGAAGAGGATTAGATACACGGCTCAGCAGTCAGTATCACACAGGAGAGGATTAGATACACGGCTCAGCAGTCAGTATCACACAGAAGAGGATTAGATACACACTCAGCAGTCAGTATCACACAGGAGAGGATTAGATACACAGCTCAGCAGACAGTATCACGCAGAAGAGGATTAGATACACGGCTCAGCAGTCAGTATCACACAGGAGAGGATTAGATACACGGCTCAGCAGACAGTATCACACAGGAGAGGGTTAGATACACAGCTCAGCAGACAGTATCACGCAGGAGAGGATTAGATACACGGCTCAGCAGTCAGTATCACACAGGAGAGGATTAGATACACGGCTCAGCAGTCAGTATCACACAGGAGAGGATTAGATACACGGCTCAGCAGTCAGTATCACACATGATAGGATTAGATACACAGCTCAGCAGACAGTATCACACAGGAGAGGATTAGATACACGGCTCAGCAGTCAGTATCACACAGGATAGGATTAGATACACGGCTCAGCAGTCAGTATCACACAGGATAGGATTAGATACACGGCTCAGCAGTCAGTATCACACAGGATAGGATTAGATACACGGCTCAGCAGTCAGTATCACACAGGAGAGGATTAGATACACGGCTCAGCAGACAGTATCACACAGGATAGGATTAGATACACGGCTCAGCAGTCAGTATCACACAGGAGAGGATTAGATACACGGCTCAGCAGTCAGTATCACACAGGAGAGGATTAGATACACGGCTCAGCAGTCAGTATCACACAGGATAGGATTAGATACACGGCTCAGCAGTCAGTATCACACAGGAGAGGATTAGATACACGGCTCAGCAGACAGTATCACACAGGATAGGATTAGATACACGGCTCAGCAGTCAGTATCACACAGGAGAGGATTAGATACACGGCTCAGCAGTCAGTATCACACAGGAGAGGATTAGATACACGGCTCAGCAGACAGTATCACACAGGAGAGGATTAGATACACAGCTCAGCAGTCAGTATCACACAGGAGAGGATTAGATACACGGCTCAGCAGTCAGTATCACACAGGAGAGGATTAGATACACGGCTCAGCAGACAGTATCACACAGGAGAGGATTAGATACACGGCTCAGCAGACAGTATCACACAGGAGAGGATTAGATACACGGCTCAGCAGTCAGTATCACACAGGAGAGGATTAGATACATGGCTCAGCAGTCAGTATCACACAGGAGAGGATTAGATACACGGCTCAGCAGACAGTATCACGCAGGATAGGATTAGATACACGGCTCAGCAGTCAGTATCACACAGGAGAGGATTAGATACACGGCTCAGCAGACAGTATCACGCAGGAGAGGATTAGATACACGGCTCAGCAGACAGTATCACACAGGAGAGGATTAGATACACGGCTCAGCAGTCAGTATCACACAGGAGAGGATTAGATACATGGCTCAGCAGACAGTATCACACAGGAGAGGATTAGATACACAGCTCAGCAGTCAGTATCACGCAGGATAGGATTAGATACACAGCTCAGCAGACAGTATCACACAGGATAGGATTAGATACACGGCTCAGCAGTCAGTATCACACAGGAGAGGATTAGATACACGGCTCAGCAGACAGTATCACGCAGGATAGGATTAGATACACAGCTCAGCAGACAGTATCACACAGGATAGGATTAGATACACGGCTCAGCAGACAGTATCACACAGGAGAGGATTAGATACACAGCTCAGCAGACAGTATCACACAGGAGAGGATTAGATACACGGCTCAGCAGTCAGTATCACACAGGAGAGGATTAGATACACGGCTCAGCAGACAGTATCACACAGGAGAGGATTAGATACACGGCTCAGCAGTCAGTATCACACAGGAGAGGATTAGATACACGGCTCAGCAGTCAGTATCACGCAGGATAGGATTAGATACACGGCTCAGCAGTCAGTATCACACAGGAGAGGATTAGATACACGGCTCAGCAGACAGTATCACACAGGAGAGGATTAGATACACAGCTCAGCAGTCAGTATCACACAGGATAGGATTAGATACACGGCTCAGCAGACAGTATCACACAGGAGAGGATTAGATACATGGCTCAGCAGTCAGTATCACACAGGAGAGGATTAGATACACAGCTCAGCAGTCAGTATCACACAGGAGAGGATTAGATACACGGCTCAGCACACAGTATCACACAGGAGAGGATTAGATACACGGCTCAGCAGTCAGTATCACACAGGAGAGGATTAGATACACAGCTCAGCAGTCAGTATCACACAGGATAGGATTAGATACACAGCTCAGCAGTCAGTATCACACAGGATAGGATTAGATACACGGCTCAGCAGTCAGTATCACACAGGATAGGATTAGATACACGGCTCAGCAGACAGTATCACACAGGAGAGGATTAGATACACAGCTCAGCAGACAGTATCACACAGGAGAGGATTAGATACACAGCTCAGCAGACAGTATCACACAGGAGAGGATTAGATACACGGCTCAGCAGTCAGTATCACACAGGAGAGGATTAGATACACGGCTCAGCAGAGTGTATCACACAGGAGAGGATTAGATACACGGCTCAGCAGTCAGTATCACACAGGATAGGATTAGATACACGGCTCAGCAGTCAGTATCACACAGGATAGGATTAGATACACACTCAGCAGTCAGTATCACACAGGAGAGGATTAGATACACGGCTCAGCAGTCAGTATCACACAGGAGAGGATTAGATACACAGCTCAGCAGTCAGTATCACACAGGATAGGATTAGATACACAGCTCAGCAGTCAGTATCACACAGGAGAGGATTAGATACACAGCTCAGCAGACAGTATCACACAGGAGAGGATTAGATACATGGCTCAGCAGACAGTATCACACAGGGGAGGATTAGATACACGGCTCAGCAGTCAGTATCACACAGGAGAGGATTAGATACACAGCTCAGCAGTCAGTATCACACAGGATAGGATTAGATACACGGCTAAGCAGACAGTATCACACAGGAGAGGATTAGATACACGGCTCAGCAGTCAGTATCACACAGGATAGGATTAGATACACGGCTCAGCAGACAGTATCACACAGGAGAGGATTAGATACACGGCTCAGCAGTCAGTATCACACAGGATAGGATTAGATACACGGCTCAGCAGTCAGTATCACACAGGATAGGATTAGATACACGGCTCAGCAGTCAGTATCACACAGGATAGGATTAGATACACGGCTCAGCAGACAGTATCACACAGGATAGGATTAGATACACAGCTCAGCAGTCAGTATCACACAGGATAGGATTAGATACACGGCTCAGCAGTCAGTATCACACAGGAGAGGATTAGATACACGGCTCAGCAGTCAGTATCACACAGGATAGGATTAGATACACAGCTCAGCAGTCAGTATCACACAGGAGAGGATTAGATACATGGCTCAGCAGTCAGTATCACACAGGATAGGATTAGATACACAGCTCAGCAGACAGTATCACACAGGAGAGGATTAGATACATGGCTCAGCAGACAGTATCACACAGGGGAGGATTAGATACACGGCTCAGCAGTCAGTATCACACAGGAGAGGATTAGATACACGGCTCAGCAGACAGTATCACACAGGAGAGGATTAGATACACGGCTCAGCAGTCAGTATCACACAGGAGAGGATTAGATACACGGCTCAGCAGTCAGTATCACACAGGAGAGGATTAGATACATGGCTCAGCAGACAGTATCACACAGGAGAGGATTAGATACACGGCTCAGCAGACAGTATCACACAGGAGAGGATTAGATACACGGCTCAGCAGTCAGTATCACACAGGATAGGATTAGATACACGGCTCAGCAGTCAGTATCACACAGGATAGGATTAGATACACGGCTCAGCAGACAGTATCCCACAGGATAGGATTAGATACACAGCTCAGCAGTCAGTATCACACAGGATAGGATTAGATACACGGCTCAGCAGACAGTATCACACAGGAGAGGATTAGATACACGGCTCAGCAGTCAGTATCACACAGGAGAGGATTAGATACACAGCTCAGCAGACAGTATCACACAGGAGAGGATTAGATACACGGCTCAGCAGTCAGTATCACACAGGAGAGAATTAGATACATGGCTCAGCAGTCAGTATCACACAGAAGAGGATTAGATACACAGCTCAGCAGTCAGTATCACACAGAAGAGGATTAGATACACAGCTCAGCAGTCAGTATCACACAGGAGAGGATTAGATACACAGCTCAGCAGTCAGTATCACACAGAAGAGGATTAGATACACGGCTCAGCAGTCAGTATCACACAGAAGAGGATTAGATACACAGCTCAGCAGTCAGTATCACACAGAAGAGGATTAGATACACGGCTCAGCAGTCAGTATCACACAGGAGAGGATTAGATACACGGCTCAGCAGTCAGTATCACACAGGAGAGGATTAGATACAGCTCAGCAGTCAGTATCACACAGGAGAGGATTAGATACACGGCTCAGCAGACAGTATCACACAGGAGAGGATTAGATACACGGCTCAGCAGACAGTATCACACAGGAGAGGATTAGATACACGGCTCAGCAGTCAGTATCACACAGGATAGGATTAGATACACGGCTCAGCAGTCAGTATCACACAGGAGAGGATTAGATACACGGCTCAGCAGTCAGTATCACACAGGAGAGGATTAGATACACAGCTCAGCAGACAGTATCACACAGGAGAGGATTAGATACACGGCTCAGCAGTCAGTATCACACAGGATGGGATTAGATACACGGCTCAGCAGTCAGTATCACACAGGAGAGGATTAGATACACGGCTCAGCAGTCAGTATCACACAGGATAGGATTATATACACAGCTCAGCAGTCAGTATCACACAGGAGAGGATTAGATACACGGCTCAGCAGACAGTATCACACAGGATAGGATTAGATACACGGCTCAGCAGTCAGTATCACACAGGATAGGATTAGATACACGGCTCAGCAGTCAGTATCACACAGGAGAGGATTAGATACACGGCTCAGCAGACAGTATCACACAGGATAGGATTAGATACACGGCTCAGCAGTCAGTATCACACAGGAGAGGATTAGATACACGGCTCAGCAGTCAGTATCACACAGGAGAGGATTAGATACACGGCTCAGCAGACAGTATCACACAGGATAGGATTAGATACACGGCTCAGCAGTCAGTATCACACAGGACAGGATTAGATACACGGCTCAGCAGACAGTATCACACAGGATAGGATTAGATACACGGCTCAGCAGTCAGTATCACACAGGACAGGATTAGATACACGGCTCAGCAGACAGTATCACACAGGAGAGGATTAGATACAGGGCTCAGCAGACAGTATCACACAGGATAGGATTAGATACACGGCTCAGCAGACAGTATCACACAGGATAGGATTAGATACACGGCTCAGCAGTCAGTATCACACAGGATAGGATTAGATACACGGCTCAGCAGTCAGTATCACACAGGAGAGGATTAGATACACAGCTCAGCAGTCAGTATCACACAGGAGAGGATTAGATACACGGCTCAGCAGACAGTATCACACAGGATAGGATTAGATACACGGCTCAGCAGTCAGTATCACACAGGACAGGATTAGATACACGGCTCAGCAGTCAGTATCACACAGGATAGGATTAGATACACGGCTCAGCAGACAGTATCACACAGGAGAGGATTAGATACACGGCTCAGCAGACAGTATCACACAGGAGAGGATTAGATACACAGCTCAGCAGTCAGTATCACACAGGATAGGATTAGATACACGGCTCAGCAGACAGTATCACACAGGAGAGGATTAGATACACGGCTCAGCAGGCAGTATCACACAGGAGAGGATTAGATACACGGCTCAGCAGTCAGTATCACACAGGAGAGGATTAGATACACGGCTCAGCAGTCAGTATCACACAGGATAGGATTAGATACACGGCTCAGCAGTCAGTATCACACAGGAGAGGATTAGATACACACTCAGCAGTCAGTATCACACAGGAGAGGATTAGATACACAGCTCAGCAGTCAGTATCACACAGAAGAGGATTAGATACACGGCTCAGCAGTCAGTATCACACAGGAGAGGATTAGATACACGGCTCAGCAGTCAGTATCACACAGGAGAGGATTAGATACACGGCTCAGCAGTCAGTATCACACAGGAGAGGATTAGATACACGGCTCAGCAGACAGTATCACACAGGAGAGGATTAGATACACGGCTCAGCAGTCAGTATCACACAGAAGAGGATTAGATACACGGCTCAGCAGTCAGTATCACACAGAATAGGATTAGATACACGGCTCAGCAGTCAGTATCACACAGGAGAGGATTAGATACACGGCTCAGCAGTCAGTATCACACAGGAGAGGATTAGATACACGGCTCAGCAGACAGTATCACACAGAAGAGGATTAGATACACGGCTCAGCAGTCAGTATCACACAGGATAGGATTAGATACACGGCTCAGCAGACAGTATCACACAGGATAGGATTAGATACACGGCTCAGCAGTCAGTATCACACAGGAGAGGATTAGATACACGGCTCAGCAGTCAGTATCACGCAGGATAGGATTAGATACACGGCTCAGCAGTCAGTATCACGCAGGATAGGATTAGATACACGGCTCAGCAGACAGTATCACACAGGATAGGATTAGATACACGGCTCAGCAGACAGTATCGCACAGGAGAGGATTAGATACACATCTCAGCAGACAGTATCGCACAGGAGAGGATTAGATACACTGCTCAGCAGACAGTATCACACAGGATAGGATTAGATACACGGCTCAGCAGTCAGTATCACACAGGATAGGATTAGATACACGGCTCAGCAGACAGTATCACACAGGAGAGGATTAGATACACGGCTCAGCAGTCAGTATCACACAGGATAGGATTAGATACATGGCTCAGCAGTCAGTATCACACAGGAGAGGATTAGATACACAGCTCAGCAGTCAGTATCACACAGGAGAGGATTAGATACACGGCTCAGCAGATGGTATCGCACAGGAGAGGATTAGATACACGGCTCAGCAGTCAGTATCACACAGAAGAGGATTAGATACACGGCTCAGCAGTCAGTATCACACAGGAGAGGATTAGATACACGGCTCAGCAGTCAGTATCACACAGGAGAGGATTAGATACACGGCTCAGCAGTCAGTATCACACAGGATAGGATTAGATACACGGCTCAGCAGTCAGTATCACACAGGAGAGGATTAGATACACGGCTCAGCAGACAGTATCGCACAGGAGAGGATTAGATACACATCTCAGCAGACAGTATCACACAGGAGAGGATTAGATACACATCTCAGCAGACAGTATCGCACAGGAGAGGATTAGATACACGGCTCAGCAGTCAGTATCACACAGAAGAGGATTAGATACACGGCTCAGCAGTCAGTATCACACAGGAGAGGATTAGATACACGGCTCAGCAGTCAGTATCACACAGGAGAGGATTAGATACACGGCTCAGCAGACAGTATCACACAGGAGAGGATTAGATACACGGCTCAGCAGTCAGTATCACACAGGAGAGGATTAGATACACGGCTCAGCAGACAGTATCACACAGGACAGGATTAGATACACGGCTCAGCAGTCAGTATCACACAGGAGAGGATTAGATACACGGCTCAGCAGTCAGTATCACACAGGACAGGATTAGATACACGGCTCAGCAGTCAGTATCACACAGGAGAGGATTAGATACACGGCTCAGCAGACAGTATCACACAGGAGAGGATTAGATACACGGCTCAGCAGTCAGTATCACACAGGAGAGGATTAGATACACGGCTCAGCAGACAGTATCACACAGGAGAGGATTAGATACACGGCTCAGCAGACAGTATCACACAGGATAGGATTAGATACACGGCTCAGCAGACAGTATCACACAGGAGAGGATTAGATACACAGCTCAGCAGACAGTATCACACAGGAGAGGATTAGATACACTCTCAGCAGTCAGTATCACACAGGATAGGATTAGATACACGGCTCAGCAGACAGTATTACACAGGATAGGATTAGATACACGGCTCAGCAGTCAGTATCACACAGGAGAGGATTAGATACACGGCTCAGCAGTCAGTATCACACAGGATAGGATTAGATACACGGCTCAGCAGTCAGTATCACACAGGATAGGATTAGATACACAGCTCAGCAGACAGTATCACACAGGATAGGATTAGATACACGGCTCAGCAGTCAGTATCACACAGGAGAGGATTAGATACACGGCTCAGCAGTCAGTATCACACAGGATAGGATTAGATACACGGCTCAGCAGTCAGTATCACACAGGATAGGATTAGATACACGGCTCAGCAGACAGTATCACACAGGATAGGATTAGATACACGGCTCAGCAGTCAGTATCACACAGGAGAGGATTAGATACACGGCTCAGCAGTCAGTATCACACAGGAGAGGATTAGATACACGGCTCAGCAGTCAGTATCACACAGGATAGGATTAGATACACGGCTCAGCAGTCAGTATCACACAGGAGAGGATTAGATACACGGCTCAGCAGTCAGTATCACACAGGAGAGGATTAGATACACGGCTCAGCAGTCAGTATCACACAGGATAGGATTAGATACACAGCTCAGCAGACAGTATCACACAGGATAGGATTAGATACACGGCTCAGCAGTCAGTATCACACAGGAGAGGATTAGATACACGGCTCAGCAGTCAGTATCACACAGGAGAGGATTAGATACACGGCTCAGCAGTCAGTATCACACAGGAGAGGATTAGATACACGGCTCAGCAGTCAGTATCACACAGGAGAGGATTAGATACACGGCTCAGCAGTCTGTATCACACAGGAGAGGATTAGATACACGGCTCAGCAGTCAGTATCACACAGGAGAGGATTAGATACACAGCTCAGCAGTCAGTATCACACAGGATAGGATTAGATACACGGCTCAGCAGTCAGTATCACACAGGAGAGGATTAGATACAGCTCAGTAGTCAGTATCACACAGGAGAGGATTAGATACACACTCAGTAGTCAGTATCACACAGGTGAGGATTAGATACACAGCTCAGCAGACAGTATCACACAGGAGAGGATTAGATACACAGCTCAGCAGTCAGTATCACACAGGATAGGATTAGATACACGGCTCAGCAGTCAGTATCACACAGGAGAGGATTAGATACAGCTCAGCAGTCAGTATCACACAGGAGAGGATTAGATACACGGCTCAGCAGTCAGTATCACACAGGAGAGGATTAGATACACAGCTCAGCAGACAGTATCACACAGGAGAGGATTAGATACAGCTCAGTAGTCAGTATCACACAGGAGAGGATTAGATACACAGCTCAGCAGTCAGTATCACACAGGAGAGGATTAGATACACACTCAGCAGTCAGTATCACACAGGAGAGGATTAGATACACGGCTCAGCAGTCAGTATCACACAGAAGAGGATTAGATACACGGCTCAGCAGTCAGTATCACACAGAAGAGGATTAGATACACGGCTCAGCAGTCAGTATCACACAGGAGAGGATTAGATACACACTCAGCAGTCAGTATCACACAGGAGAGGATTAGATACACGGCTCAGCAGACAGTATCACACAGGAGAGGATTAGATACACGGCTCAGCAGTCAGTATCACACAGAAGAGGATTAGATACACACTCAGCAGTCAGTATTACACAGGAGAGGATTAGATACACAGCTCAGCAGACAGTATCACGCAGGAGAGGATTAGATACACAGCTCAGCAGACAGTATCACACAGGAGAGGAATAGATACACAGCTCAGCAGTCAGTATCACACAGGAGAGGATTAGATACACACTCAGTAGTCAGTATCACACAGGTGAGGATTAGATACACAGCTCAGCAGACAGTATCACACAGGAGAGGATTAGATACACAGCTCAGCAGTCAGTATCACACAGGATAGGATTAGATACACGGCTCAGCAGTCAGTATCACACAGGAGAGGATTAGATACAGCTCAGCAGTCAGTATCACACAGGAGAGGATTAGATACACACTCAGCAGTCAGTATCACACAGGAGAGGATTAGATACACAGCTCAGCAGACAGTATCACACAGGAGAGGATTAGATACAGCTCAGTAGTCAGTATCACACAGGAGAGGATTAGATACACAGCTCAGCAGTCAGTATCACACAGGAGAGGATTAGATACACACTCAGCAGTCATTATCACACAGGAGAGGATTAGATACAGCTCAGCAGTCAGTATCACACAGGAGAGGATTAGATACACGGCTCAGCAGTCAGTATCACACAGAAGAGGATTAGATACACGGCTCAGCAGTCAGTATCACACAGAAGAGGATTAGATACACGGCTCAGCAGTCAGTATCACACAGGAGAGGATTAGATACACGGCTCAGCAGACAGTATCACAAAGGAGAGGATTAGATACACGGCTCAGCAGTCAGTATCACACAGAAGAGGATTAGATACACGGCTCAGCAGTCAGTATCACACAGGAGAGGATTAGATACACGGCTCAGCAGTCAGTATCACACAGAAGAGGATTAGATACACACTCAGCAGTCAGTATCACACAGGAGAGGATTAGATACACAGCTCAGCAGACAGTATCACGCAGGAGAGGATTAGATACACGGCTCAGCAGTCAGTATCACACAGGAGAGGATTAGATACACGGCTCAGCAGACAGTATCACACAGGAGAGGATTAGATACACAGCTCAGCAGACAGTATCACGCAGGAGAGGATTAGATACACGGCTCAGCAGTCAGTATCACACAGGAGAGGATTAGATACACGGCTCAGCAGTCAGTATCACACAGGAGAGGATTAGATACACGGCTCAGCAGTCAGTATCACACATGATAGGATTAGATACACAGCTCAGCAGACAGTATCACACAGGAGAGGATTAGATACACGGCTCAGCAGTCAGTATCACACAGGATAGGATTAGATACACGGCTCAGCAGTCAGTATCACACAGGATAGGATTAGATACACGGCTCAGCAGTCAGTATCACACAGGATAGGATTAGATACACGGCTCAGCAGTCAGTATCACACAGGAGAGGATTAGATACACGGCTCAGCAGACAGTATCACACAGGATAGGATTAGATACACGGCTCAGCAGTCAGTATCACACAGGAGAGGATTAGATACACGGCTCAGCAGTCAGTATCACACAGGAGAGGATTAGATACACGGCTCAGCAGTCAGTATCACACAGGATAGGATTAGATACACGGCTCAGCAGTCAGTATCACACAGGATAGGATTAGATACACGGCTCAGCAGTCAGTATCACACAGGAGAGGATTAGATACACGGCTCAGCAGACAGTATCACACAGGATAGGATTAGATACACGGCTCAGCAGTCAGTATCACACAGGAGAGGATTAGATACACGGCTCAGCAGTCAGTATCACACAGGAGAGGATTAGATACACGTCTCAGCAGACAGTATCACACAGGAGAGGATTAGATACACAGCTCAGCAGTCAGTATCACACAGGAGAGGATTAGATACACGGCTCAGCAGTCAGTATCACACAGGAGAGGATTAGATACACGGCTCAGCAGACAGTATCACACAGGAGAGGATTAGATACACGGCTCAGCAGACAGTATCACACAGGAGAGGATTAGATACACGGCTCAGCAGTCAGTATCACACAGGAGAGGATTAGATACATGGCTCAGCAGTCAGTATCACACAGGAGAGGATTAGATACACGGCTCAGCAGACAGTATCACGCAGGATAGGATTAGATACACGGCTCAGCAGTCAGTATCACACAGGAGAGGATTAGATACACGGCTCAGCAGACAGTATCACGCAGGATAGGATTAGATACACGGCTCAGCAGTCAGTATCACACAGGATAGGATTAGATACACGGCTCAGCAGTCAGTATCACACAGGATGGGATTAGATACACGGCTCAGCAGTCAGTATCACACAGGAGAGGATTAGATACACGGCTCAGCAGACAGTATCACACAGGAGAGGATTAGATACACGGCTCAGCAGTCAGTATCACACAGGAGAGGATTAGATACATGGCTCAGCAGACAGTATCACACAGGAGAGGATTAGATACACAGCTCAGCAGTCAGTATCACGCAGGATAGGATTAGATACACAGCTCAGCAGACAGTATCACACAGGATAGGAATAGATACACGGCTCAGCAGTCAGTATCACACAGGAGAGGATTAGATACACGGCTCAGCAGACAGTATCACGCAGGATAGGATTAGATACACAGCTCAGCAGACAGTATCACACAGGATAGGATTAGATACACGGCTCAGCAGACAGTATCACACAGGAGAGGATTAGATACACAGCTCAGCAGTCAGTATCACACAGGAGAGGATTAGATACACGGCTCAGCAGACAGTATCACACAGGAGAGGATTAGATACACGGCTCAGCAGTCAGTATCACACAGGAGAGGATTAGATACACGGCTCAGCAGTCAGTATCACGCAGGATAGGATTAGATACACGGCTCAGCAGTCAGTATCACACAGGAGAGGATTAGATACACGGCTCAGCAGTCAGTATCACACAGGAGAGGATTAGATACACGGCTCAGCAGAGTGTATCACACAGGAGAGGATTAGATACACGGCTCAGCAGTCAGTATCACACAGGATAGGATTAGATACACGGCTCAGCAGTCAGTATCACACAGGATAGGATTAGATACACACTCAGCAGTCAGTATCACACAGGAGAGGATTAGATACACGGCTCAGCAGTCAGTATCACACAGGAGAGGATTAGATACACAGCTCAGCAGTCAGTATCACACAGGATAGGATTAGATACACAGCTCAGCAGTCAGTATCACACAGGAGAGGATTAGATACACAGCTCAGCAGACAGTATCACACAGGAGAGGATTAGATACATGGCTCAGCAGACAGTATCACACAGGGGAGGATTAGATACACGGCTCAGCAGTCAGTATCACACAGGAGAGGATTAGATACACAGCTCAGCAGTCAGTATCACACAGGATAGGATTAGATACACGGCTCAGCAGACAGTATCACACAGGAGAGGATTAGATACACGGCTCAGCAGTCAGTATCACACAGGATAGGATTAGATACACGGCTCAGCAGACAGTATCACACAGGAGAGGATTAGATACACGGCTCAGCAGTCAGTATCACACAGGATAGGATTAGATACACGGCTCAGCAGTCAGTATCACACAGGATAGGATTAGATACACGGCTCAGCAGTCAGTATCACACAGGATAGGATTAGATACACGGCTCAGCAGACAGTATCACACAGGATAGGATTAGATACACAGCTCAGCAGTCAGTATCACACAGGATAGGATTAGATACACGGCTCAGCAGTCAGTATCACACAGGAGAGGATTAGATACACGGCTCAGCAGTCAGTATCACACAGGATAGGATTAGATACACAGCTCAGCAGTCAGTATCACACAGGAGAGGATTAGATACACGGCTCAGCAGACAGTATCACACAGGATAGGATTAGATACACGGCTCAGCAGTCAGTATCACACAGGACAGGATTAGATACACGGCTCAGCAGACAGTATCACACAGGATAGGATTAGATACACGGCTCAGCAGTCAGTATCACACAGGACAGGATTAGATACACGGCTCAGCAGACAGTATCACACAGGAGAGGATTAGATACAGGGCTCAGCAGACAGTATCACACAGGATAGGATTAGATACACGGCTCAGCAGACAGTATCACACAGGATAGGATTAGATACACGGCTCAGCAGTCAGTATCACACAGGAGAGGATTAGATACACAGCTCAGCAGTCAGTATCACACAGGAGAGGATTAGATACACGGCTCAGCAGACAGTATCACACAGGATAGGATTAGATACACGGCTCAGCAGTCAGTATCACACAGGACAGGATTAGATACACGGCTCAGCAGTCAGTATCACACAGGATAGGATTAGATACACGGCTCAGCAGACAGTATCACACAGGAGAGGATTAGATACACGGCTCAGCAGTCAGTATCACACAGGAGAGGATTAGATACACAGCTCAGCAGTCAGTATCACACAGGAGAGGATTAGATACACAGCTCAGCAGTCAGTATCACACAGGAGAGGATTAGATACACGGCTCAGCAGTCAGTATCACACAGGAGAGGATTAGATACACGGCTCAGCAGTCAGTATCACACAGGAGAGGATTAGATACACGGCTCAGCAGACAGTATCACACAGGAGAGGATTAGATACACAGCTCAGCAGTCAGTATCACACAGGAGAGGATTAGATACACGGCTCAGCAGTCAGTATCACACAGGAGAGGATTAGATACACGGCTCAGCAGACAGTATCACACAGGAGAGGATTAGATACACGGCTCAGCAGACAGTATCACACAGGAGAGGATTAGATACACGGCTCAGCAGTCAGTATCACACAGGAGAGGATTAGATACATGGCTCAGCAGTCAGTATCACACAGGAGAGGATTAGATACACGGCTCAGCAGACAGTATCACGCAGGATAGGATTAGATACACGGCTCAGCAGTCAGTATCACACAGGAGAGGATTAGATACACGGCTCAGCAGACAGTATCACGCAGGAGAGGATTAGATACACGGCTCAGCAGACAGTATCACACAGGAGAGGATTAGATACACGGCTCAGCAGTCAGTATCACACAGGAGAGGATTAGATACATGGCTCAGCAGACAGTATCACACAGGAGAGGATTAGATACACAGCTCAGCAGTCAGTATCACGCAGGATAGGATTAGATACACAGCTCAGCAGACAGTATCACACAGGATAGGATTAGATACACGGCTCAGCAGTCAGTATCACACAGGAGAGGATTAGATACACGGCTCAGCAGACAGTATCACGCAGGATAGGATTAGATACACAGCTCAGCAGACAGTATCACACAGGATAGGATTAGATACACGGCTCAGCAGACAGTATCACACAGGAGAGGATTAGATACACAGCTCAGCAGACAGTATCACACAGGAGAGGATTAGATACACGGCTCAGCAGTCAGTATCACACAGGAGAGGATTAGATACACGGCTCAGCAGACAGTATCACACAGGAGAGGATTAGATACACGGCTCAGCAGTCAGTATCACACAGGAGAGGATTAGATACACGGCTCAGCAGTCAGTATCACGCAGGATAGGATTAGATACACGGCTCAGCAGTCAGTATCACACAGGAGAGGATTAGATACACGGCTCAGCAGTCAGTATCACACAGGAGAGGATTAGATACACGGCTCAGCAGTCAGTATCACACAGGAGAGGATTAGATACACGGCTCAGCAGTCAGTATCACACAGGATAGGATTAGATACACACTCAGCAGTCAGTATCACACAGGAGAGGATTAGATACACGGCTCAGCAGTCAGTATCACACAGGAGAGGATTAGATACACAGCTCAGCAGTCAGTATCACACAGGATAGGATTAGATACACAGCTCAGCAGTCAGTATCACACAGGAGAGGATTAGATACACAGCTCAGCAGACAGTATCACACAGGAGAGGATTAGATACATGGCTCAGCAGACAGTATCACACAGGGGAGGATTAGATACACGGCTCAGCAGTCAGTATCACACAGGAGAGGATTAGATACACAGCTCAGCAGTCAGTATCACACAGGATAGGATTAGATACACGGCTCAGCAGACAGTATCACACAGGAGAGGATTAGATACACAGCTCAGCAGACAGTATCACACAGGAGAGGATTAGATACACGGCTCAGCAGTCAGTATCACACAGGAGAGGATTAGATACACAGCTCAGCAGTCAGTATCACACAGGAGAGGATTAGATACACAGCTCAGCAGTCAGTATCACACAGGATAGGATTAGATACACGGCTCAGCAGACAGTATCACACAGGAGAGGATTAGATACACAGCTCAGCAGACAGTATCACACAGGAGAGGATTAGATACACGGCTCAGCAGTCAGTATCACACAGGAGAGGATTAGATACACAGCTCAGCAGTCAGTATCACACAGGATAGGATTAGATACACGGCTCAGCAGACAGTATCACACAGGAGAGGATTAGATACACAGCTCAGCAGACAGTATCACACAGGAGAGGATTAGATACACGGCTCAGCAGTCAGTATCACACAGGAGAGGATTAGATACACGGCTCAGCAGACAGTATCACACAGGAGAGGATTAGATACACGGCTCAGCAGTCAGTATCACACAGGAGAGGATTAGATACACGGCTCAGCAGTCAGTATCACGCAGGATAGGATTAGATACACGGCTCAGCAGTCAGTATCACACAGGAGAGGATTAGATACACGGCTCAGCAGTCAGTATCACACAGGAGAGGATTAGATACACGGCTCAGCAGTCAGTATCACACAGGATAGGATTAGATACACGGCTCAGCAGTCAGTATCACACAGGATAGGATTAGATACACACTCAGCAGTCAGTATCACACAGGAGAGGATTAGATACACGGCTCAGCAGTCAGTATCACACAGGAGAGGATTAGATACACAGCTCAGCAGTCAGTATCACACAGGATAGGATTAGATACACAGCTCAGCAGTCAGTATCACACAGGAGAGGATTAGATACACAGCTCAGCAGACAGTATCACACAGGAGAGGATTAGATACATGGCTCAGCAGACAGTATCACACAGGGGAGGATTAGATACACGGCTCAGCAGTCAGTATCACACAGGAGAGGATTAGATACACAGCTCAGCAGTCAGTATCACACAGGATAGGATTAGATACACGGCTCAGCAGACAGTATCACACAGGAGAGGATTAGATACACGGCTCAGCAGTCAGTATCACACAGGATAGGATTAGATACACGGCTCAGCAGACAGTATCACACAGGAGAGGATTAGATACACGGCTCAGCAGTCAGTATCACACAGGATAGGATTAGATACACGGCTCAGCAGTCAGTATCACACAGGATAGGATTAGATACACGGCTCAGCAGTCAGTATCACACAGGATAGGATTAGATACACGGCTCAGCAGACAGTATCACACAGGATAGGATTAGATACACAGCTCAGCAGTCAGTATCACACAGGATAGGATTAGATACACGGCTCAGCAGTCAGTATCACACAGGAGAGGATTAGATACACGGCTCAGCAGTCAGTATCACACAGGATAGGATTAGATACACAGCTCAGCAGTCAGTATCACACAGGAGAGGATTAGATACATGGCTCAGCAGTCAGTATCACACAGGATAGGATTAGATACACAGCTCAGCAGACAGTATCACACAGGAGAGGATTAGATACATGGCTCAGCAGACAGTATCACACAGGGGAGGATTAGATACACGGCTCAGCAGTCAGTATCACACAGGAGAGGATTAGATACACGGCTCAGCAGACAGTATCACACAGGAGAGGATTAGATACACGGCTCAGCAGTCAGTATCACACAGGAGAGGATTAGATACACGGCTCAGCAGTCAGTATCACACAGGAGAGGATTAGATACATGGCTCAGCAGACAGTATCACACAGGAGAGGATTAGATACACGGCTCAGCAGACAGTATCACACAGGAGAGGATTAGATACACGGCTCAGCAGTCAGTATCACACAGGATAGGATTAGATACACGGCTCAGCAGTCAGTATCACACAGGATAGGATTAGATACACGGCTCAGCAGACAGTATCCCACAGGATAGGATTAGATACACAGCTCAGCAGTCAGTATCACACAGGATAGGATTAGATACACGGCTCAGCAGACAGTATCACACAGGAGAGGATTAGATACACGGCTCAGCAGTCAGTATCACACAGGAGAGGATTAGATACACAGCTCAGCAGACAGTATCACACAGGAGAGGATTAGATACACGGCTCAGCAGTCAGTATCACACAGGAGAGAATTAGATACACGGCTCAGCAGTCAGTATCACACAGAAGAGGATTAGATACACAGCTCAGCAGTCAGTATCACACAGAAGAGGATTAGATACACAGCTCAGCAGTCAGTATCACACAGGATAGGATTAGATACACTCTCAGCAGTCAGTATCACACAGGAGAGGATTAGATACACTGCTCAGCAGACAGTATCACACAGGAGAGGATTAGATACACGGCTCAGCAGACAGTATCACACAGGAGAGGATTAGATACACAGCTCAGCAGTCAGTATCACACAGAAGAGGATTAGATACACGGCTCAGCAGTCAGTATCACACAGAAGAGGATTAGATACACAGCTCAGCAGACAGTATCACACAGGAGAGGATTAGATACACGGCTCAGCAGTCAGTATCACACAGGAGAGGATTAGATACAGCTCAGCAGTCAGTATCACACAGGAGAGGATTAGATACACGGCTCAGCAGACAGTATCACACAGGAGAGGATTAGATACACGGCTCAGCAGACAGTATCACACAGGAGAGGATTAGATACACGGCTCAGCAGTCAGTATCACACAGGATAGGATTAGATACACGGCTCAGCAGTCAGTATCACACAGGAGAGGATTAGATACACGGCTCAGCAGTCAGTATCACACAGGAGAGGATTAGATACACAGCTCAGCAGACAGTATCACACAGGAGAGGATTAGATACACGGCTCAGCAGTCAGTATCACACAGGATGGGATTAGATACACGGCTCAGCAGTCAGTATCACACAGGAGAGGATTAGATACACGGCTCAGCAGTCAGTATCACACAGGATAGGATTATATACACAGCTCAGCAGTCAGTATCACACAGGAGAGGATTAGATACACGGCTCAGCAGACAGTATCACACAGGATAGGATTAGATACACGGCTCAGCAGTCAGTATCACACAGGATAGGATTAGATACACGGCTCAGCAGTCAGTATCACACAGGAGAGGATTAGATACACGGCTCAGCAGACAGTATCACACAGGATAGGATTAGATACACGGCTCAGCAGTCAGTATCACACAGGAGAGGATTAGATACACGGCTCAGCAGACAGTATCACACAGGATAGGATTAGATACACGGCTCAGCAGTCAGTATCACACAGGAGAGGATTAGATACACGGCTCAGCAGTCAGTATCACACAGGATAGGATTAGATACACGGCTCAGCAGTCAGTATCACACAGGAGAGGATTAGATACACGGCTCAGCAGACAGTATCACACAGGATAGGATTAGATACACGGCTCAGCAGTCAGTATCACACAGGACAGGATTAGATACACGGCTCAGCAGACAGTATCACACAGGATAGGATTAGATACACGGCTCAGCAGTCAGTATCACACAGGACAGGATTAGATACACGGCTCAGCAGACAGTATCACACAGGAGAGGATTAGATACAGGGCTCAGCAGACAGTATCACACAGGATAGGATTAGATACACGGCTCAGCAGACAGTATCACACAGGATAGGATTAGATACACGGCTCAGCAGTCAGTATCACACAGGAGAGGATTAGATACACAGCTCAGCAGTCAGTATCACACAGGAGAGGATTAGATACACGGCTCAGCAGACAGTATCACACAGGATAGGATTAGATACACGGCTCAGCAGTCAGTATCACACAGGACAGGATTAGATACACGGCTCAGCAGACAGTATCACACAGGGTAGGATTAGATACACGGCTCAGCAGTCAGTATCACACAGGATAGGATTAGATACACGGCTCAGCAGACAGTATCACACAGGAGAGGATTAGATACACGGCTCAGCAGTCAGTATCACACAGGAGAGGATTAGATACACGGCTCAGCAGTCAGTATCACACAGGATAGGATTAGATACAGCTCATCAGTCAGTATCACACAGGAGAGGATTAGATACACGGCTCAGCAGTCAGTATCACACAGGAGAGGATTAGATACACGGCTCAGCAGTCAGTATCACACAGGATAGGATTAGATACACAGCTCAGCAGTCAGTATCACACAGGAGAGGATTAGATACACGGCTCAGCAGTCAGTATCACACAGGAGAGGATTAGATACACGGCTCAGCAGTCAGTATCACACAGGATAGGATTAGATACAGCTCATCAGTCAGTATCACACAGGAGAGGATTAGATACACGGCTCAGCAGTCAGTATCACACAGGAGAGGATTAGATACACGGCTCAGCAGTCAGTATCACACAGGAGAGGATTAGATACACGGCTCAGCAGTCAGTATCACACAGTATAGGGTTAGATACCTGCTCCGCAGCCTGGTGTCGGATGTCCGCTGGGGGAGGGGCGGGCGCGGTCGGCAGAGGATGCAGCTGTGATTAGATACACGGGATCTCTCCGCAGGATGAAGCTGCCGGTGCTGATCGCTCTCTGGATCCTCGGACTGAGTGCGGCCGGAGCCCGGAGCAGAACCGGAGCCAGAGAGACCGGGGCCGTGATGGTGAGAGCCGGGGAGAGGGGGGCAGATACAGGGAGGACTACTACCTCCATCATCATCAGTAACACTACCACCTCCATCATCATCACTAATAATAGTACTACCACCTTCATCATCACCAATACTACCACCTCCATCATCATCACTAATAGTACTACCATCTCCATCATCATCACTAATAGTACTACCACCTCCATCATCATCATCACTAATAGTACTACCACCTCCATCATCATCACCACTAATAGTACTACCACCTCCATCATCATCATCATCACTAATAATAGTACTACCACCTCCATCATCATCACTAATAGTACTACCACCTCCATCATCATCATCACTAATAGTACTACCATCTCCATCATCATCATCATCACTAATAATAGTACTACCACCTCCATCATCATCATCATCACTAATAATAGTACTACCACCTCCATCATCATCATCATCACTAATAATAGTACTACCACCTCCATCATCATCACTAATAGTACTACCACCTCCATCATCATCATCACTAATAGTACTACCATCTCCATCATCATCACCACTAATAGTACTACCACCTCCATCATCATCACTAATAGTACTACCACCTCCATCATCATCATCATCACTAATAGTACTACCACCTCCATCATCATCATCACTAATAGTACTACCACCTCCATCATCACTAATAGTACTACCACCTCCATCATCATCATCACTAATAGTACTACCACCTCCATCATCATCATCACTAATAATAGTACTACCACCTCCATCATCACTAATAGTACTACCACCTCCATCATCATCATCACTAATACCACCTCCATCATCATCATCATCATCACTAATAGTACTACCATCTCCATCATCACTAATAGTACTACCACCTCCATCATCGTCAATCACTAATAGTACTAACACCTCCATCATCATCATCATCACTAATAGTACTACCACCTTCATCATCATCATCACTAATAGTACTACCACCTCCATCATCACTAATAGTACTACCACCTCCATCATCATCATCACTAATAATAGTACTACCACCTCCATCATCATCATCACTAATAATAGTACTACCACCTCCATCATCATCATCACTAATAGTACTACCACCTCCATCATCATCATCACTAATAGTACTACCACCTCCATCATCATCATCACTAATAGTACTACCACCTCCATCATCATCACTAATAGTACTACCATCTCCATCATCATCACCACTAATAGTACTACCACCTCCATCATCATCACTAATAGTACTACCATCTCCATCATCATCACTAATAGTACTACCACCTCCATCATCATCATCATCACTAATAGTACTACCACCTCCATCATCATCATCACTAATAGTACTACCACCTCCATCATCATCATCACTAATAGTACTACCACCTCCATCATCATCACTAATAGTACTACCACCTCCATCATCATCACCACTAATAGTACTACCACCTCCATCATCATCATCACTAATAATAGTACTACCACCTCCATCATCACTAATAGTACTACCACCTCCATCATCATCATCACTAATAGTACTACCACCTCCATCATCATCATCACTAATAATAGTACTACCACCTCCATCATCATCATCACTAATAGTACTACCACCTCCATCATCATCATCACTAATAGTACTACCACCTCCATCATCATCATCACTAATAGTACTACCACCTCCATCATCATCACTAATAGTACTACCATCTCCATCATCATCACCACTAATAGTACTACCACCTCCATCATCATCACTAATAGTACTACCATCTCCATCATCATCACTAATAGTACTACCACCTCCATCATCATCATCATCACTAATAGTACTACCACCTCCATCATCATCATCACTAATAGTACTACCACCTCCATCATCATCACCACTAATAGTACTACCACCTCCATCATCATCACTAATAGTACTACCATCTCCATCATCATCACCACTAATAGTACTACCACCTCCATCATCATCATCACTAATAGTACTACCACCTCCATCATCATCATCATCACTAATAGTACTACCACCTCCATTATCATCATCACTAATAATAGTACTACCACCTCTATCATCATCATCACTAATAGTACTACCACCTCCATCATCATCATCACTAATAGTACTACCACCTCCATCATCATCATCACTAATAATAGTACTACCACCTCCATCATCACTAATAGTACTACCACCTCCATCATCATCATCACTAATAGTACTACCACCTTCATCATCACCAATACTACCACCTCCATCATCATCACTAATAGTACTACCATCTCCATCATCATCACTAATAGTACTACCACCTCCATCATCATCATCACTAATAGTACTACCACCTCCATCATCATCATCATCACTAATAATAGTACTACCACCTCCATCATCATCATCATCACTAATAGTACTACCACCTCCATCATCATCACTAATAGTACTACCACCTCCATCATCATCACTAATAGTACTACCATCTCCATCATCATCACCACTAATAGTACTACCACCTCCATCATCATCACTAATAGTACTACCACCTCCATCATCATCATCACTAATAGTACTACCACCTCCATCATCATCATCACTAATAATAGTACTACCACCTCCATCATCACTAATAGTACTACCACCTCCATCATCATCATCACTAATACCACCTCCATCATCATCATCATCATCACTAATAGTACTACCATCTCCATCATCACTAATAGTACTACCACCTCCATCATCGTCAATCACTAATAGTACTAACACCTCCATCATCATCATCATCACTAATAGTACTACCACCTTCATCATCATCATCACTAATAGTACTACCACCTCCATCATCATCACTAATAGTACTACCACCTCCATCATCACTAATACTACCACCTCCATCATCATCATCATCACTAATAATAGTATTAACACCTCCATCATCATCATCACTAATAGTAGTACTACCACCTCCATCATCATCATCACTAATACCACCTCCATCATCATCATCATCACCACTAATAGTACTACCACCTCCATCATCATCATCACTAATAGTACTACCACCTCCATCATCATCACTAATAGTACTACCACCTCCATCATTATCATCACTAATAGTACTACCACCTCCATCATCATCACTAATAGTACTACCACCTCCATCATCATCATTAATAGTACTACCACCTCCATCATTATCATCACTAATAGTACTACCACCTCCATCATCATCACTAATAGTACTACCACCTCCATCATCATCACCAATACTACCACCTCCATCATCATCATCATCACTAATAGTACTTCCACATCCATCATCCTCACTTATAGTACTACCACCTCCATCACCACTAATAGTACTACCACCTCCATCATCATCATCACTAATAGTACTACCACCTCCATCATCATCACTAATAGTACTACCACCTCCATCATTATCATCACTAATAGTACTACCACCTCCATCATCATCACCAATACTACCACCTCCATCATCATCATCACTAACAGTACTTCCACATCCATCATCATCACTAATAGTACACCTCCATCATCACTAATAGTACTACCACCTCCATCATCACTAATAGTACTACCACCTCCTTTCATCATCATCACCATCACTAATACTACTATCTCCATCATCATCATCACTGTCAGGAATCCCACCACGCTGCCACCAATACGTCACGATTCACGGGGAGGATATCTTTATGATCCCCACTAGTGATGAGCAAATATACTCGTTACTCGAGATTTCTCGAGCATGCTCGGGGGTCCTCCGAGTATTTTTTAGTGCTCGGAGATTTAGTTTTCATTGCCGCAGCTGAATGATTTACATCTGTTAGACAGCTTGATTACATGTGGAGATTCCCTAGCAACCAGGCAACCCCCACATGTACTTATGCTGCTATCAGATGTAAATCATTCAGCTGCAGCAAGAAAAACTAAAACTCCAAGCACTAAAAAATACTCGGAGGACACCCGAGCATGTTTGAGAAATCTCGAGTAACGAGTATATTCGCTCATCACTAATTCCCACCACTCACACCAATTTGTCATGAACCGGGGTTGTTGGTTGCCCCTGGTTCTTTCTGAATGGGATTTATCTATATCCCTCTTCCCAGTTCCGTTTGGAACTTGCAGCTCTCTGGCGCCCCCTTACCCTCAGGTCAGACAGGGTACTGCACCTATGATAATTAGTCACCAGAAAGGCTGTCTTACTTTGTACTGGCTAAGGGGCACACTGCAGCGAGGGCGATATAAGTGCTCCCACTAAGGCGGGAACAATAATTATCAATGCCGCCGTCGCTACAAAGCCTCCCAAACGCACAGAACAAATCTGCTACCAACAGCTCTGATTTCCTATTTAGTAACGGGTTCAGAGCCAACCCAAATTAGTAGCGTAATTCACTTCAGAGGACGCGACAGTTTGTTATAGAGCAAGGAGAGACAAGCTAGAGGTATAAAAAGATATTATAAAGGAGACAAATATATGTACACTACAATTACAAATAAAATGGGATTAACGTTGAAAAAAATCACTTACATTTCGTTATGTCATCTTATCTCATGGCCGACCATGTGCTGTGGAGGAGGGGACATGTCTAGATGTATAGCACATTTGTATAGCAGCTAGACCCCAGACAAAGACACGTGAAGACTGCTGCTTCACTGTTATTTCCTAGCCTAAAACCAAAGCCCCCCCCTGTGGTGACCTCACTTAGAGGCTGGATACTCCCCTGTCTTAGCAGTATGAAAAATCATCATCCCACATATCTTGGCGCAGGAACCACGTAGAAAGACGACACCCGTTTCGTTATGCTCAGCGTGCCATAGGGATTCCTTTAAGTATAGACATGGGGTGGCTGGGTGACCCAGTTCTGTAGTAATCCTTTTCTCAATTGTGCTGGTTCTGGAACCTAGAAAACTCATTGGCTGATAGTTCTACCTGAAGCCCATGTCAGAAATGTATTTGTCCCACTTCTATCATTACTCGGTGCTATGATATTTACATTTGCAAGGACAAAGAAACCTGTTTTTTTTTTCCCATGTGCTTCTACTCGTACTTTTACTTTGAAGCCATATAAATTCTTGAGGGAGGGGGAGAAATGAGGGGTTTTGGGTTACACACACAGGCAGAGTGTGAAGAGGGGGGTCGGAAAGGCCCACAGCATGTGTCTGAAAAGCCAATGTACTTTTAGGTAGACACCTAAACATGGCATATTCACATTAACGTGACACCACCACCTTTTGGACCGCGCTACGGAGGCAGAACCTCACGATACTCCTCCACGCACACCTCAGCAGGTTTGCCCCGGCAGGACAACCCATCTGCATTGCCATGCTCCCTTCCCGTTTTGTGTTTGACTGTAAAGTCGTACTGCTGGAGGGCAAGGCTCCAGCATAGCAACCGTTGGTTCCACACATGCGACCGTATAGGTAGGGCTGCAAATGTGGCAGTGCCCAGATTATGACCAGGCACTCTTTCTCGATGGTGGAATAGGCCACTTTCCTCAGCAAAAGCTTCCGGCTCAGGTACAACACGGGGTGGTCTTGGTTCCCCGAGTCCACCTGGCTGAGCACAGCACAAAGGTCAAACTCGCTGGCGTCGTCTTCACCAGGAACGGTCGACTGCTTGTAACACAGGAGAGTGGCACAGGGCTGTTTTCAACGCCTGGAAGGCCCCCTCACCGCCGTCGGTCCAGTCGACTATTTGCAGTAGCTTCTTCCTGGTGAGGTCTGTCAAGGGTTTTGCCAGGCTACTATAGTTCTGTATGAAGCGTCTATAGTACCCTGCAGTGCCCAGGAAGGACATCACCTGCTTCTTGGTCCTGGGGGTGGGCCAGGACGTGTTTGCGTCCTTTCCCAGGCTCTGGCCTTATGGAATTCCTGCCTACCTGGTGCCCCAGATAGTGGAACTCTCTCATGCCCATCTGGCACTTCTCCGGCTAGAAGGTCAGACCGGCTTGGTGAAGTCACCTGAGCACCTCCTGAAGATGCTGCAGGTCCCAGGAAGAACTGAAGATGGCAATGTTATCCAAGTACGCCACTGCGTACTTCTCCAGTCCCTGAAGCAGGTGGTTGACCATCCGCTGGAAAGTGGCAGGGGCATTCTTCATGCCGAAGGGCATGACCGTGGACACGTACAATCAGAAGAGTGTGATAAAGGCGAACTTCTGCGCCTCGGGGCTCCGGGGAATATGCCAGTATCCCTGACTCAGATCCATTATGGTCAGATATTTTGCGCCAGCTAACCGCTCAAGCAGCTCCTCGATGTGCTGCATTGGGTGCGTGTCAGAGGCTGTAATGGCGTTGAGCCCCCAGTAGTCCATGCAGAACCAGGTGGTCCAATCCTTCTTTGGCACGAGAACTACAGATGAGGCCCACGCTCTCTTTGACCGTTGAATCACCCCCAGCTGTAACATCTCATCGATCTCCTGGTGCATAACCTGTTGCACCTCGTCGGAGATCCGATAGGGTGTTCGCCGTAGTGGGGCATGATTCCCGGTGTTCACCTCGTGGACCGCTAACTCAGTCCTTCCGGGTCGGTTGGAGAACACGGCCCGGAAGGGTTCCAGTGTGGTCCGCAACTGCAACCGCTGGGGTTCGGTTAACAGGGCGCTTACCTCCACATCATCGATGGACTCACCAGCCTTGGCTTGGGCCAGCATGTCCAGGAGTGGGTTTTTCTCATATTGATGGGAAAGGCCTTTCGCCTACCCCAGACGTGGTCAAGTGTGATCACGTAGATAACTGGGGTGAGCTGTTGGTGGACGACGTACGGGCCTTCCCAAGCTGTCTGAAGCTCATCATTTGGAACGGGGACCAGCACCCACACCTTTTAACCCAACTAGTAGGTCTGCTCCCAGGCGTTCTGGTCGTACCAGTGCTTCTGATCAGCCTGAGCCTGCGGCATGTAACAACTGCATCAAGGTCTGCATTTTGTCACGGAAGCGCATGACATACTCCTCTATTGACACTTCAGAAGGGTTCAGCTCCTCTTCCCAGGATTCCCTTACCAACCCAAGGGGTCCCTGGACTTGCCTGCCGTACAGGAGCTCGAAGAGGGAGAACCCGGTCGAGGCCTGTGGGACCTCTCGGTAAGCGATTAGCAGATGTGGGAGGTACTGCTCCCTGTCACGTTCTCGGGTCTCAACCAGCATGCGTAGAATCTGTTTGAGGGTACCGTTAAAGTGCTCACACAAGCCATTGGTCTGGGGATGATACGCACTCGATACCAGACACTTCACCTGCATTTTCTTATAGAGTGCCTCCATTAGGCGAGACATGAATTGGGTCCTTTGATTGGTAAGCATCTCCCTGGGAACTCCTACGTGTAAAAAGATGGCCAACAGTGCATCCGCCAACTTATCTGCCCTGGTTGAGGAAAGAGCCTCTGGGTACCGGGTAGCGTAGTCTACCACAATGAGGATGTATTGCTTTCCAGAGCTGCTGGGGACGGCCAGCGAGCCCACAATGTCCACCGCGATCCTCTGGAAAGGCTAATCTATCACTGGCAAAGGGATAAGGGGAGCCAAGAGCAGGCCCCACCTTCCCCACTCTTTGGCAGGTGATACAGGAGCGGTAGTGGTTTGTCACATCTGTTCCCATCTTGGGCCAATAGAAGTGTTGAGACAGCCGGGCCTTAGTTTTGCTGATCCCCAAGTGTTCAGCTAGCGGGATCTCATGGGCAATCCGCAACAACTCACCCCGGAATTGGTACGGGACGACCAGCTCTCTATCCCTCAACCACTCCGTTTGGGATTTTCCGGGTATTGTCTCCCGGTACAACCTCCCTCGTTTCCAGAACACCATCTCCATATCAGTCACAGAGGTGGGCGTCTGGGCGTTGTGTCTCAAATTCTCCAGGGTCGCATCTGAGTGTAGAGCAGCCTGGAAGTCCTGGCTAGGGCCAGACAGAAGCGGCGTCAGAGTCCCTTCCCCACGGGAAGCCTCTGGGACCTGCTCTGGGTCTATCTCTGGTTCAGTCACCCTTTGACTGAGGAGGATCCAGAAGGCAGAACGTTATCTGCGTACCAGGCACTCTGACTGGGGGTGACAGCAGCTACGTAGGCTGTGTCCCCGGCGGATTTCCACAGACCCATCAGCCAGCGCTGCTATGGGTACTAATTCTCCATCCACCCCCAACATCTCAGGAGCAGTGCTACTTATGGGGCAGTTACCTTCTTCTGTAGCACTGGTCAGTTGCACGGCATCACCTTCCTCACGGTTTCCATGCATCTCCTCATTTACCTTAGCACCATCACTTGCTCCAGGTAGGGATTGCTCAGCTATCCTACCCCGCTGAGTGACATGGCGGAGCACTCCTGCATCTGTAGACACATCATCCTTAGGAAATAAATGGTTAGCGGGCAAAACATGCATATTTTCATCATCAGTATTACTCTTGGCATTTTCAGAAAAATGATTATCAGGTACATCATTAATCGGTAACGCATTGTCAGGTAACAGATGGAATCTCCCATCGCTATCATCAGCATTCGATCAGGGAGGGGAGTCAGGGACATAGTATGCAACCATCCTCTCCAAATAAGTCCCCAGTAAAGCATCAGTGGGCAAGTTATCGGACAGCCCCACTTCCATCACACTGCTCCCGGCACCCCAATCTATATACACCTGGGCCATTGGCAGGGGACAGCGGATGCCCCCAATCCTGTTGACAGTCAGTGTTTTCCCCGGAATAATCTTTTCAGGGGTCGCAAGTTCAGGTCGGACGAGGGCTCATTCAGCCCCGGTGTCCTTGAGGTCTTTAGCGACATGGCCCTCCATGGTGACGTGCTGCACGTTGTCATACACCCAACCACCCCACCCACCAAAAGAACTACTGCATTAGGCCCAGGGGCCTTGGCTGGGGGGGTTCTTCTGCTTCTCCGGACAGTGGGCGCTGATATGACCAGTCCGTTTGCAGGAATAACACTGGTGAAGGTCGGTGGTAGGTGTGGTGCTGTTGGCAGCGTGGACAGGGCCTCTGGTGAGTTGGCTGGCAGGGGCACTGAGGTTGGTTGCAGGCTTACCCCCCCTCCAGCTGGCAGTGACTGGCTTCTGGACTTTCGATTTACAGTTGGCCTCATAGGCATCAGCAATCTGCACTGCTTTAGTCACGTCTTTGGGCTCTCTGTCCATCACGAACTGTCACACCTCAGCTGGGCAAAGATGTAAGAACTGGTCTTTTATCATCAAGTGTCCGCATCTATAAAATGTGGTCACTGACAGTCTTTGGGTCCACTGGTCAAAGTGGGTCCCAAGTCCATGCACCACATCGCCGTAGCTGTTGTGTGTGCCACGTTGGAGGTTTGGAATTTTCTATGGTAAACCTCAGCTGTAAGCTAGTACTTTGTTATCAGGGCCTGCTTGATGGCCTCATAGTCATCATCTTGATCTGGCAGGAGAGAAGCAAACGCCTCCAGAGCTTTGCCTTTTAGCCCTGGGGTCAGGTATCGGGCCCATTGGTTCCCAGGCAGCCGGTACGCTCTGCAGGCTTTCTCAAATGCCCGCAGAAAAGTGTCCAAGTCCCCGTCTTTTCCATCACAGGAAAGTGCTCTGGCCGTGGTTTAGGGATCTGAGCGCTGTTGGGCTCGCCGCTGGACTGGGATGACCTTGGCCCCTGGAGTCGGGCTAACTCCAGCTCCGCTTGCTGCTCAGCTCGCACTTGGTGTTGGTGGATCAGCTGCAGACATCCATCACGGTCGTTGGCGAGGAGTTATTCCAAGGACACCTGCAGGTAGAGGTCCAATCCACCCTGGTTGCAAGTAGGGTCAGCATTCAGTGGTTGGACCTCTGCTGCAGCACCATTTTCGCTAGGGCCGGCTTCTGCTGGGCTCTGAGCTATTTCCCGTTGCACCATAGCCGCAACCAGTTGGCTTTTGTTTTTACCCGTGGCGTCAATCTGCCTCAACCCGCAAAGGGCAATAAGAATGTCCTTGGTATGCTGCTTATTAGTGATGAGCATTAAAATGCTCGGGTGCTCATTGCTTGGGTCGAGCAAATTGGAATACTCGGGTACTCGACCCGAGCAACGAGCCCAATGTAAGTCTATGGGAAACCCGAGTATTTTTAACGTGATCCCCCCGGGGGTCCTTTTAAGGTCTAAAAATGTCTGAAAATGATGGAAACACTGCTCAAATGACACAGGAACATCATGGGGATCGCCCCAGGAAGCATTCCTGACTCCAAGGTCACAGCTGTAAGCAATGTTGTCAGAGTTTCACGCGATTTTTACAGGTGCACCAAAAAACATAAAAAAATTAAACCAAAATGGATTTTGCTGGGAATTATGTCAAGGTACATCATTTCCAGGCTAATGACTTATATATAAGGCAAAATAATTAACCCCAGACCAAAATGTTCCTCCACCACTTGGGCTATGTTCACACGCAGCGTTTTTGATGCGTTTTTCAACTTTAACATTGCTTTCAACCAATACAAATGCATTCACTAAGAAATGCCATTGTAACATTTAACACCCCTAGCTGGCCATGTAGTGTGTGACACATAAGCAGACCCAACTTGTTTCATTTATGAAGGAGGGACTCTTAAAGTCACAAAGCCAATTTTTAAGGGGCATCAGGCGGCATTAATATTCTTAAAGGGCCATTACTAAACAGTGGGTCTCCTATGCTGTTATTGCCTATGCAGTGAGTGGATGGGCTGCCAAGAATTACTAAGCACCCCAATACCCCTTTCACGAGAGGTAAAGGAGAGCTTCCTGAAAAAATGTTGCATTGAATGCAAGGCCTACCCTGCTATCAAGTCATATGCACCCCAAGAAGCCTTTGAACCCAGGTACTGGATGGCCACAGGAAAACCCACTTCACAATCCTCAGTTGGTCCTGCCATACTGTTTGGTTATGCATTGAATGCAAGGGCCGCCTTGACCCAAATTTGCATGCACCCCAATCCCCTTTGGAAGAAACATGAAGGAGGACCTCATAAGAAAACTGTCCCATTACACAGGAGTGTGTCTCCTAGACTTGTAATGCCCATACACTAAGTGTATGGGCTGACAAACATTTCCCCATGGGGGTTACATTTTTTAAAAATTATTTATGGGGATCATAGACGCCCTTGGCCAAAAATTGAATGGATGTAGCAGCACAGAACACGTTCACCATGGTGTTCTAGTGGTGGAGAATGACTATATGTGGAGGAAGTCATTATTAGAAACTAGACCCCATGATAAGGAGCGAGTCTCCTAGACTTGTAATGCCCATACACTAAGTGTATCGGCTGACAAACATTTCCCCATGGGGGATACATTTGTAAAAAAAAATATTTAATTGGGATCACAGACACCCTTGCCAAAAAATTGACTGTCTGTAGCAGCACGGAACATGTGAACCCTGGTGATCTAGTGGTGGAAAATGATGAGAGGTGTAGGAAGGCTTCATTAAAAACTAGGCCCAATGATAAGGAGCGGGTCTCATAAACTTGTAATGCCCATACACTAAGTGTATGGGCTGACAAACATTTCACCATGGTGGGTATCTTTTTAAAAAAAATCTTTTATGGACATCATAGAAAGGCTTGGCAAAAATTGTACTGCCTGTAGCATCACAGAATACGATAAGCATGGTGATCTAGTGGTGGAGAATGAGGAGACATTGCTGAAGGCCTCATTAAAAACTAGGCCCAATGTAAAGGAGTGTGTCTCCTAGACTTGTAATGCCCATCCAAGCAGTGCATGGGCTGACAAACATTTCCCCAAGGGGTATACATTTGTAAAAAATATACTATGGGCATCATAGACAGCCTTGCCAAAAAACGGACTGGCAGTAGCGGCACAGAAGACGTTAAGCCTGGTGATCTAGTGGTGGTGAATGAGGAGACATTGCTGAAGGCCTCATTAAAAACTAGGCCCAATGTAAAGGAGTGTGTCTCCTAGACTTGTAATGCCCATCCAAGCAGTGCATGGGCTGACAAACATTTCCCCAAGGGGTATACATTTGTACAAAATATACTATGGGCATCATAGACAGCCTTGCCAAAAAACAGACTGGCAGTAGCGGCACAGAAGACGTTAAGCCTGGTGATCTAGTGGTGGAGAATGAGGAGACAAAGATAAATCATAATGAAATCAAACAAATAAAAAAAGGGGAATCCACCGATGAAAGTAAATAACAAAAGGGAGGGGCGAACACAGGTTCATAAATTTGAAGCCAGAATGTGTGCAACGAGATATGTTTGTCCCTAGCAACAGCTCAGAGACAGGGCTATAAATAAAAAATATAATACAAAAGTCTTTGAATCATTTTCTATTGTATAGGTATACACTGCCTCATTAGAGGACTGTCCAGAGATAGGGAAAATGGAAAATGTAAGAATAAATGGGAATAATAGACGTACATCTCTTTTTTATGACATTTTCCCCTGTGGGAGTAACATTTGTTTTGGTTTCCAATTAGTAACGGACATCATAAAAATACCCTTGCACAAAAAAATTGTGACTTTGGCATCACGGAATCCGTTCACCCTAGTGCTCTACTGGTTGTGGAGGATGAGGATAAGGAGGAGGATAAGAACAAACAGACCAAATCTGGAAGCATATACCCATGTGTGATTGTGAAGAGGTGCATGAGAATACACCTCCCCAAAAAAGAGAATGTATTTGAGGTTATGTTTCGCTGCTTTCACTTGGTGGTGTTCAGAAGTCTTTCCCAATCCAGCCCTTGTTCATTTTCATAAGTCAGTCTGTCAGCATTTTCAGTTGACAGACGGATGCGCTTATCTGTTATAATTCCACCAGCGGCACTAGAAACCCGCTCTGACAGAACGTTAGCAGCAGGGCAGGCCAGGACCTCCAAGGCGTAGAGAGCCAGTTCATGCCACGTGTCCAGCTTGGATACCCAATAATTAAAAGGCACAGAGGAATTATTATTATTATTATAGCGCCATTTATTCCATGGCGCTTTACATGTGAGGAGGGGTATACATAATAAAAACAAGTACAATATTCTTGAACAATACAAGTGACAATTGGTACAGGAGGACCCTGTCCACGAGGGCTCACAATTCCAGAGGACATTTGTACGATCTGCAAGGTACTCCCTCAGCATCTTCCCAAACATTGCACTTCTTGTAACAGCACTCCTTGCCTCTGTCCCGGCACAATGGAAGGGTCTGAGAAAACTGTCCCAGAACTTTGCCATTGTTCCCCTGCCTGAGCTGGATTGTACTTTCTCGCTTGGACTCCTTGGTTGTACAACAAACTCTGACGTCTGCTGCCAGCATTCTCACATGGGAATTTTCTAAGTAATTCCACGACAAGGGCCTTCTGGTACTGCAACATTTTAGTACACCTGTCTGCCTCTGGCAGAAGAGATTGAAAGTTCTCCTTGTAGCGTGGGTCTAGAAGTGTCACCAACCAGTAACGAGCATGACCAAAAATTTTTATAATGCGAGGGTCACTTGAAACACAGCGCAACATAAAGTCAGCCATGTGTGCCAGACTGCTAACAGGAAAGATTTCCGTGTCCTCACCAACAGGACGACTGTCCATGCTGTCCTCCTCCTCCCTGTCCTCAGGCCATTCAAACTGAAAAGATGGTATGACAGCCGTAGCCCCTGTTCTTCCTCCTCCTTGCCTACCAATCCACGTTGGGAATACATGAGGCTGGGCTGAGTGTAATCCCCCTGTATGGTTCCTTGATCCATGTCCTCGTGCTCTGCCTGCAATGTATCCTCTGTATTTGTGAGCAGAGAGGTTTTCAGAATGCTGAAAAGCGGGATGGTGATGCTAATTATGGCGTCATCGCCGCTCGCAATCTTGGTGCAGTCCTCAAAGTTTTGTAGAATGGTACATATGTCTGACATCCATGTCCACTCCTGAGGTCTTATGTGTGGAGTCTGAACTGAATATCGACGCCTTGTTGATGTTGGTAGTCAACAACTGCCCTCTTCTGCTCACAAATCCTTTCCAACATATGCAGCGTAGAGTTCCAGCACATGGGGACATCACACACCAGTCGGTGAGCCGGAAGCTGCAAACACTGCTGAAGCACAGAAAGGGCAGCTGAAGCTGTAGCTGACTTTCTAAAATGGGCAGACAGCGTACTTTCACTAGCAGATCTGGCAGCTCCGGGTAGCTTTTAAGAAAACGTTGAACCACATGGGCCAAGCAAGGTACGTGTGTGAGCTCACCTTGCCTCAGAGCTGCCACCAGGTTCCGGCCATTGTTACACACGACCATGCCTAGCTGTAGGTTCAGCGGTGTCAACCAAATATCTCACTGCTCTTTCAGCGCTGTCCACAACTCTTCTGTATTGTGGGGTTTGTCACCTATGCAGATAAGCTTCAGCACAGCCTGTTGCCGCTTGGCTGAGGCAGTGCTTCCAGCTTCTGATTGATGTGTTGATTTCAGAGATGGAGGCTGAAGAGGAGGTGCAGGAGCTGTGGACTGTGGGGGCATCCCTGATTGACGTAGGGCCCGCAACCCTCAGCATTGGATGTGTTCCATCCAAGGTCCGACTGGGTCCCAGCTTCCACTGTTAACCCAAGGTGCCGTCAGTGAGATGTACCATCCCTTGCCACAAGCACTTGTCCATGTGTCCATGGTTAGGTGGACTTTCCCAGTAACAGCATTGTTGAGGGCACGGGTAATGTTGTGGGACACATGCCGGTGTAATGCCAGTACGGCACATCGGGAGAAATAGTGGCGACTGGGGACCGAGTACCTTGAGACGGCTGCCGCCATCAGGTTGCAGAAAGCTTCCATCTCAATGAGCCTAAAAGGCAACATTTCGAGCGCAAGCAGAAGAGAAATGTTAGAATTTAGGACTGTGGGGCGTTGGCTGGATTTCCGCTTGCGTTCCAATGACTGGGGTATAGACAACTGAAGACTGTGCTGGGACAAGGCTGTGGACGGGCTTGATGGTGCTGCTTGACTGTGGGCAACAACAGGTGCAGGGCTAGAGGCACGGTGGTCTGGGTATTGGCTTCTATGCAAAACAGTGGAAGAAGCAGTGGTGTCCCCTGCAGTGTTCCTGGAGCCTGGGGGTCAGCCCACAAAGTTGACTGCTTTGCTGCCATGTGCCTGATCATGCTGGTGGTGGTCAGGCTGGTAGTTTTGCTACCCCTGCTGATGCGGGCATGGCAGGTGCTGCAAATGGCCTGTTTAGTGTTATATTATCTTTAAAAAAATAACCAGACTCGGGAAGATCTAACAGTTGGAATGGCAACTTCCCTCATGGTGTGACGGGGGAACGGATGCACGCCTTGTCTGTGGCCACCACACTGCTTCTTCCTGCCTGTTGGGGTGACATGCCTCCTTCCCCATGTTTGCTGCTGTCCTCGCTCTGCATGTCCTCCTGCCAGGATGGGTCAGTCACTATGTCATCCACCACCTCGTCTTCCACATCCGCACCCTGCTCCTCCTCCTGACTTTCTGGCAATTGTGTCTCATCGTCATCCACCTCTTGTGACACTTTCCCACCATCGCCTTCATGTGACTTTGGCTGGTCAAAGCTTTGGGCAGCTCTACATGCAATGTCATCTGGCCCCACTTCACGTTGACCAGCCAAGAGTAAGGAATCTTGAAAGGGAAAACTGAACAGCTCTTTGGAGTGTTCAAGTGTGGGACCAGTTTTCTCAGGGCACTCGGCATGGTGGGAGGAAGGAGAATCAGGGTGAGGAATATCCGGTCCACACTCACGGCTACTCAACTTGAGCATGTGGAAGACATGGTGGTGGTGACTAAGTGACTGGAAGCATTATCCCCTATCCAACCAACCACTGTTTCACACTGCTCTGGCTTCAATAGTGGTGTGCTGCGATCCCCTAGAAACTGGGACAGGAAGGTTGAGCAAGAAGATGTGGGTCTTTGTTGTGGCCCACTTTCAGCTTGGCCACGGCCTCGTCCTCTGCATGCACCATCAGCATCACGTCCACTTCCCCGTCCCTTGCCTTGCCCATTTTAAATAGACTACTGCACTATTTCAAAAGCTCAACACAAATGTATTTAGTTGTAGCAAAATTATATCTGATCAGTATGCCTTCAAAGCTACGATTTTTCCACCACAGATACACCAAGCCTCAGCTTGACATAATAGACTGTATAAAATATTTTTTGGGGGGGTTGAATTTTATTTATTTTTTTAAAACGGAGACTAAGGCTAGTACACAGAACTATGATACGTATGCCTTCGAAACTAAGATTCATCCACCACAAATACAACAGGCCTCAGGCTGACATAACAGACTGCATTTTTTTTTTTTTTTTTTTGGGGGGGAGGGGTTTGAAGAATTTTTAAAATAAAAAAAAGAGTGGAACAAGGCTAGCAGACAGAACTATGAAACTTATGCCTGCGAAGCTACGATTTTTCCACCCCTGATACACCAGGCCGCAGCCACAGATAACAGACTGATCTAAATGTGGCCTTGATTTTTTGGTTGCCCCAGTTCTTTTCTGAAGGGGTTTTATCTATATCCCACTTCCCAGTTCCGATTGGAACTTGCAGCTCTCTGGCGCCCCCTTACCCTCAGGTCAGACCGGGTCCTGCACCCAGGATTAGTTGCCAGAAAGGTTGCCTTACTTTGTACTGGCTAATGGGCACGCTGCAGCGAGGGAGATATATATCTACTCCCACTCAGGCGGGAGCAATAATTATCAACGCCGTCCGTCACTACAAGGTCTCCCAAGCGCACAGGACAAATCCGCTGCTACAGCGCCAGTTCCTTAATAACGGGTCCGGAGCCAACCCAAATTAGTAGCGTAATTCACGTCAAAGGATATGACGTTACGTTACAGAGCAAGGAGAAACGAAGCTAGTAATTTTATGTATTTTACTCCAAAAGATAGGCAGTGTTTACAAAAGGGTAGATTATAAAATGAGACGATTATGTATATACAGATGATTACAAATAAAAAGGAATTAAAGTTGAAAAAAAAAAAAACACTTACAGTTCTTTCATATCATTCAATCGTACGCCATGTGGTGGCGGGGACCATTCCCACTTATCTTCAGGTCAGATTGCACAGAGTGTCATAGCTGAATCCCCTGGAAAAAGACACCCCATTGTCTGGGCTTCTGAGTTTTATACCTTTGCCCAAAACTAAGGGTCTCCCCCTGGATGACCTCATGGGGTGGGTGGAGCTATGGAATGCATTCCTCTTGAGTATATGAAAAACGATCATCCCGCCTATCTCGGCGTAGGAACCTCGTAGAAAGAGGACACCCATGTCGTTATGCTCAGCGTGACATAGGGCTTCGTTTATGTATAGACATGGGGTAGCTGGGTGACCCAGTTCTGTAGTAATCCGTTTCTCAATTGTGCTGGTTCTGGAACCTAGAAAACTCACTGGCTGATAGTTCTACCGAAACACATGTCAAAAATGTATTTGTCCCACTTCTATCATTAATCGGTGCTGTGATATTTACACTTGCAAAGACAAATGAACCTTGGTTTCTTTTTTTCCCCATGTGCTGCTACTTGTACTTTCACTTTGAAGCCATAAAACTCCTCAGTGAATGTTGCTGGCACGCTGGTCTCACATTACAGTTGTATAGCGGGGGGAGGGGGAAAGGTGAAATCGCACACAGCCACATGCAGGCAGAGGAAACTGCAGCTGAGAGCTCTGTATGTGTAACTGAAGTAATAAGAAATTCTTTCTATTTCCTGACAGTATACAATTACATAAAAGGAAAAACAAAAGAAACATACTACGCTGTTCACGGAGATGGCTCAGCTTAGCGAAGGGAAACATTTTGATTGGAAACGTATTGGGTACAGTAGTTTAATGCAGTTTGTGGGGAATGTTTTTTTTCATAAGAATTTGGGAAAGTTATGAAATGTCCTATAAATGTCTGTCCTATTCCCAATCTAAGGTCTAGACTTTTAGCTGAGATGAATCTGTGCTGCAGTTTATGTTCATGATAAGTAGTGAAGCTCCTCCTCTACAGATAAGGGGAAAAACTAACAAACACTCAGGGAAGGAATGCCTGCATTCATCTCAGAACTTCTGGAGTGAACTTGAAAGTAGGATTAAGGTAAGTACTTCTTAAAGCATATCTAAACTTTCAATAAACTGTGCATACATCAATAGTCCAGTATATGTTGTCGCTGTATGCTTGATGTTATAGTTTTTTTTTCTCTTAGCTCATGTTTGGAGAAATTAGCTGCTTTGATGACTTATATACACTATACATAGAATACAAGGGGAAAAAACTGTTTTCTAACATCTCAAATTCAGAAATACAGTAACAGGATTGATGAGAACATATATATTTGTGTGTGTGTGTGTGTGTGTGTGTGTGTGTGTGTGTGTGTGTGTGTGTGTGTGTGTGTGTGTGTGTGTGTGTGTGTGTTCTGAAACGTGATTCAGCACAAACATGCTCCCTCCTCCCCTCTTCATACACTGTGAAGAAATATGGTGTGAAGCACTTAGTGAGCTGTACCGAGATAAGCCTGACATTGAAAGTTCAGGATAAAGCTATCTAACAACATATTTTACAAACTTTACACTTTATCATGTCCTATTGATTTATGCACAGATTGTTTTATTTCTATTCTAAATTATACAGTGCATGATTCCCTATACTTGCAAGAATTACAAAATACGCTTTTTTTTTATAGGACAAAATTATTTTGAGAGCGAATTTACATGATTACAAAATGTCTAAGAAGCATCTTATGAAGTCAGCTGTATTTGAGCATTTCACAGTGACTCAAGATAATAAACATTTTGTGTGTCGGTGTACAAGTGACCCAAATGAAAACAAATGCTGTGATGCCAAAATCAGTGCATACTCAGGCAGTGATAAAAATGCTCCTTCAAGAGCTTTCAATCTAAAGAG